>NC_091472.1:217700071-218000071 GCF_036971445.1 Narcine bancroftii
CTGCGCTGACTACTCTCCACCCCTGATTTACAAGCACCACACTCCCTTTTCTCTTCACCTATGTCCGTCCCACACCCCCCCCCCTCCTCCCAATGAACTGTAACTGGTGACAACAAGCCAACCCCACAAGCTGTTCAGGATATTAAGTAGTGCCCCAACCATTACCTCATCATTCGCTGTGACAAAAGAGACCCTCTGACAAACTTAATCTGTAAAATGTATATTTGTTTAATTTTCTTTTCTTCTCATCCCACAGGACTCTTCTTAACAAGGAGGGGAGAATATGGTAAACCATTGTTATGCTATGATTGACTGCTGCTGGCTGGACACGCCTCCTGAGACCGATCCTACCCACAGCCCTTTGCATGCTCTCTACTCCATGCCATCTTGACTAATCAATGAGGTTGATGGCTGTTCCAGTCTATAGTTAATAAAAGCCTATCAGTTTCGCAACTTCAGTCTTTTGTGATAATTGATGGTGCGTTATCTTGTTTGCATTGAAATGGGATACTAGAGGAAACACTGGGTAGCCATCCCTGAAGCTTTCAATAGGCTTGGTTTGAGCATTGTAGGAAGAGGTTTGAGGTCAGTGAGTGAATAGGAACAGGTAACTCGTTAAAGTGCCAGATTACACCTGTGCAACAAATGGACTAGTTAGTTAATGTAAACTTAATCTCCCTCAAGTTAAGGAAATCACAATAAACCAGTTTAGGCTGGAGAAAATACATTTAAAATGTAACTTTGCAGCATTTTTCCACCACTGGAGGGATGGGATAAGATAAATGTATCCACTATGAGACCAGTAACTCTCTTAGAAGCAATTTATTATGAAAGGAGAGTCAGCGAATGGATGGTAAGTTGGAGGCAGATATATTTGGTGGAAAAATCACTTTGTAGTTGGCAGAAATGATAAATCAGAAGAAAAATAACCAGAAATGCTGGAAGAACTCAGCCAGTTGATCAGTATCTGTGGAAAGAGGAACCAGTTAATGTTTCAGATCCAGTCTCTATATCCATCCCCTATCAGGAAGGTCTTAGGGGCCTCCAGTTCTTTCTAGTAAAAGACCCAACCAGTTTCACTCCACTAACACTCTTATCTACTGGCACACTCTCCATCAGTACCGGAGCACATCAGGGTTGCAAATTTACTCACTCTGCACCTATGACTGTGTGGTCAGGATGACAATAACACTGCTCGCTGATGATACCAACAAATTTGACTGTATAAAAAAGGGGTAATGAGTCAGGAGGGAGATTGAAAACTATGCTGGATGGTGCACTAACAATAATCTCACACTCAATGTCAGCAAAACCAAGGAGCTGACTGTGGACTCCAGGAATAAACTGGAGGTGTACAATCCAGAGATCATTGGGGGATCAGAGATGGAGAGGGTGAGAACATTTACATTCCCGGAAGTCACTATCTCAGAGGATCTTTTCTGGGCCCATCATACTGTACTAATGTTATTGAGAAGAAAGCACGTCAGCTCCTCTACTTCCTCAGGAGTTTGCGGAGTTTTGCTATGTCATCAGAAAACTTGGCTACAGATGTGTCATGGAAAGTATGCTGATTGGCTGCATCACTGCTTGGTGTGGCGCACCAATACCCGTGAGCAGAAATCCCTGCAAAAGATTGCAAATCATAGGCAAAATTCTCCCACCATTGAGAACATCTACATGAACAGGGCCATCGGACAGCAGCAGCAATCATCAAGGATCCACATCACCCAAGACATGGCCTGTTCTCACTCCTGTCATCAGCAAAGAGGTATAAGTGCCACAAGACATTGTTTCAGGAACAGTTGCTACACCTCAACAATCAGACTCCTGTACAACAGACTCATTCAGTGACTCATTTAAGGATCTTACTTTGCACATTATTTGTTACAGAATATTTATGTATTTGCGCAGTCAGTTGGTTTAAGAGGCTCTTAAACCTCTGTTCCTGATGGCAGCAGTGAGAACAGAGCATGTGGATCCATGACAATTGCTGCTGCTCTCGATGGCAATGTTCCCTGCAGATGGTCTTGATGGTGGCAAGAGTTTCGCCTGTGATGTCCTGAGCCGTGTCTTTCTTTTTTTTAAAAATCTCTTCTTGAATACAGTTTACAGATACTACTAATACAAAATTCAGAAAAAAAAATCTCAGGGTTGTATGTGATGTCATTTATGTACTCTGACAATTCATCTGAACTTTGACTTTTTGATTTTGAGAAGATTATCTTACCCAGAACAACTTCTCTTTTGAATCCCCTCACTTTCTACAAATCAAAGGGCACTCAAGTGTGCCCCAGCTATGCCTGTCTTTCATAAAAAAGGGGTAATGAGTCAGGAGGGAGATTGAAAACTATGCTGGAGTCATGGAAGCATCCTTGTTCCAAAACTACTCTATCATCCTTCCTCTACTCTTTCTTCATTGATGTTGTTTCCTGAACTCAAGTGGAACTCGTCAATTTTGTCACCTTTGCTACTAACTTGCATAGAATGCCATAGGGATTACTTGAGGTAGTGTGTGAGTGAGGAAAAAAAGGGTTGAAAACCACTGCATTATACCATCTCCCTCACTAGTATTCAGAGAATTATGCTGCCCTTCCAGATTAGGCAGGGATTCACATGCATCTTCTCCAGACTTGTCTGTTGCATTTGATGCTCCTGATGTGGTCTCTACATTGATGAGATGAAGCAACCATTTTGCAGAACACCTGTGCTCTGTCCTCAAAGGTTATACTGAACTTCCAGTTACATGCTAGGTCAACTTCCCCTCCCTCCATTCCCACATCAAACAACCTGTCCCCGGCCTTCTCTACTAACTCAGTGAATATAAAGACAAGCTAAAAGAACACCACCTCATATTCCACTTGGGACCCATTTGGCTGTGTTCATCCCATATTCCTTCAAACCTTTCCTACCCAATTATTTCACAAAATATATTTTGAATTTTACAATTATCCCTACTTCTCTCACTTTCTCTGGCAGTGAATTCCATTTACTAACTGAACCCCTGTGTGAAAACTATTCTTTTGGGTCCTTATTAAATCTTTCCCTTCTCACCTTAAATCTATACCCTCGAGTTTTAGATTCACCTATCTTGGAAAAAGGTTTGACTTTTTACCTTATTAATGTCCCTCATGATTTTATGTCTATATAAGATCCCTCCTAAGCCTCCTACGCTCCAGGGAGAAATGTCCACCAAACTCTTCTGAGAATTCGAACCCACTGAGTTCTTTCAGCATGTTTGTGTGTTGAAAACAGCTTCCTACTGTAATAGTTTAAATTCAAGTTCTTTTATTGTTATCTAATTGTACAAGTACAACCCGACAAATCAGCTTTCTCCGGTCTTCGGTGCAAAAATACACAAACACACAGCCAGACATAACATGCATACATATGCAGTGTATATATACTCAAACGTCACATATACTTGAGAACTTAGAAGTGCAGAACAGAAGCGAAAACACCAGGTGTTAACTTATTCTAAAACTTGCGTTTAATTTTTCCTTCAAATTCATCTAAACTTCAATGCAACATAACTACTTTTATTTAACTCTTTTCACAATTTGTTGAAGGCCAAAGGCTAATTTCTAATGAATTTGAAACTTCAAATTCTTTTGCATGCCTGTGATACAAACTCTATACAAGTGTGAACCAATGCATATAATGGCCTCAGCATCACCAATAAAATTACTTTGGCTTGGTGGCTCCATCAAAACCTGAATTATGCTGATAACTTCAAATGGGGAATATTATAGCTTCCATGAAGAATTCATACTCCTTTTTATGTCTGTATGCCTAGTAAGTGACGAGAATTAAATTCAACAAGTTACAAAATTTGATAGACTTTTAAACATTAAAACAGGTCCTTTGTGGCATTCTGAAAAGAGGCACAATGTTTTTTTTTAATACTTTATTTAAAATTTTAAACCACAATACATTCAAATATGTTTAAGTATGATAATTCACATACAAGAAATCATGTGGTATATACCAAATCCCCCCTACCCCACTCCCCTCCACCCTACAATGTTTTAACAATAGCCATGCAT
The DNA here is from genome assembly GCF_036971445.1 of Narcine bancroftii. Taxonomy (NCBI): domain Eukaryota; kingdom Metazoa; phylum Chordata; class Chondrichthyes; order Torpediniformes; family Narcinidae; genus Narcine; species Narcine bancroftii. The sequence continues at coordinate 217,704,115 of NC_091472.1, forward strand.
TGTATTTCAGTTTGCCTGTCAACATAACCTTCTACTTTTTTACCCCTCACATTTAAAATGCTGTTTTACCTTTTAACTGTACTATTTAATGTGGTAGAACTCCTGAATACCCTAATTGATGTATTGGTGGCTGTCCATACAGTCCATACAATAAATTTAATTAAATTTAGATTGCAGATCATTTAAGATTATAACCTGCTGTTAGTTGATAGAAGTGCCTGCTTGGAGATATGGTGAAAAAAATCTGTGACATTCAGCGTGCTTCAAGACTGACAATATCGGCTCTAAAAGTGCCAATCATGTTGATTCAGGTTAGTTCTTACATTGGATCAGTGAAGTATTCACTTTGTATCTTAGTTCAGATCATTATTTTTCTATTATGTTCCTATCGTTAAAAAAATAATTCAACTGAAAAAATTATCACTTTGTATTTCATCTGTTCTTATGAAAACCGAGTTATAAAAGTCCAAACATTCCCAAATTAATTCCTCTTTCCAGATGATGTGCATACATTGGGTGCCATATTTGAATACTTTAACAATTTCCAAGGAAAATTTGGGAGAGAGTTACATGAAAACGAACATATTTTTGAAATTCTGTTGCATCTTCACCTTCTTAATCTGTGGTTTTCTGTGGTGTAATGGAGTTGGGTGAATTTGCATAATATTAATGAGACTGCTGTATAAGTGATGTTCCTTGATGATTGCTCTCGGGATCAAATGCATTTTCTGGATTGTATTATTTTAAATTGGTTTGTTTAAACTGATTCCTGGTAAAATGTAAGCCTGTCTGACACTAGAAATTGAGGTGGAAGGTTAGACAAGCAAGATCGTGCAAACTCAAAAAAGAATCATTTGTATTTACACAATGCTTTTCCAAACCAAAGAGTAACTTTGAAGAATGCTCAGAACAGCTTCTCATAACTGTGATACCATCCATATGAGCTGAACCCATCTGCTGCCTGAACCCACGACCTGCTGCTCTGGATATGGAAGGCTGCCTGAACTGATCCTCTGAAGCGGAAGAGCAGCTTGCTAAGCAGAATGAGATACCATTCACAACTAACCCTCGGGTGCCATATTGTGATATTAAGAGGCGCTTAAAAACTGCTCAAATAGGCAACAAACATTGAGAGCAATTCACTAAATAAATAAAAACATACCAAGGAAGTCAGATGGACTGAAGAGTGAGGAGCACGTCAACTCTCTCACTGACTAAAAAAGTAAACATGGTCTTGTATAATCGGCCTTTGTTTATTGAGGCCACATCACTGGGAACGGTTGTTTTTTCCTTCAATGGTGTGATGAAATATGTCCACTACAAAGAGCTTCCAGGACCTTGCTTTGATACTTCATCCAAACAGTGGCACTCTGACTCTTAGCCCTCTGTGGCATGTTCGGACCATGCCGTTGAGAAATGTGTAGTTTTTGAAATCCAAACAATTCTTGTATTCATTAAATTAAAAAAATAGAAAATCTTATATATATTGATGAGTATGTACTTTTTGTATAATTTAAAAAGTGGATGCAATTTGAGTGTGTGCAGGCGCGCACACACACACCCACACCCCCCCAACTGGAAGGCACAACCAAATTCATGACAGCTGATGGAGTTGTTTTCTCAATCATCTTCTCCTCCTCCTCCTCCATCATTGCCATCATGTGGTTTTGTTGGCTCTGAGGTGGCTAACGAAGTCAGAGTTCCACAGATGTCTGATGGGATAGGAGTTTGTGACGTGATGTGATCTATCTAATTTAACCAACATCCATGTGTGCTCTAAAGCACTTGAGGCTTTCAATACCATCCCCAATGTTTTTTCACTGGTTTGAGTGGTCATCGGCCAGAAATTCCAAGAAATAAGTACAAAATGTCAAAATTCTTCAAGGAAGCTCCAAGCACAACCTTAAATCTTTTCCTCTGTCTCCCCTTCCTAGATGAACTTAAAATATAATGACTGTTTTGAAAATCTCAACATAGACAACTAAGGCCACCTAAGTCCTTAATATTGGGTATGTTCCTCCAGATGAGGACACTAATGTTTATTTGCTTGTATTTTCCACTAATTTGAGGGTTTTTATGGAGGCAGATTTGATTGTATTTTTTCCAGTGTCTTAAGATACCTGTTGCAATAGCCTCATTCTTAGAGGAACATCAGAGGGCAAGAATCAATGCTACCTGCTGGATCCCAAACTTTGTATCAGGGTTGGAGATCTTGATCTTCAAACACACTTTCTTCAGTGAACCAAATAAAACATTGTCACATTTCATCAATGATGTCTGACTTCATCAAGAGATGTCATCTGAAATATGAAGGTTGACACCATTTTCCAGAATCTTGCTCTGAATTTTCACTCTTAGTGTTTGGTGTGATGTGGCAGCAGCAGGCTGGTGAGATTAAGAGATCCCATTTTCTTTCATACTTCATTGAAAGTGCTGATAATGGCTTGAAGCTCATTATACTAATGTGTGCCAATGTAAGCATCGCCTCAATGCTTCAGCTCAACTGCTGACGTTTGCATAACATCATTTATGGAGTGTGTTCTTTGGCTCGCAAGTTTACCACAGCAATGCATACTTTCATGTCTATGTCCTTCAGTGTTGCAATTTGAATATATATAAAATTTGACAATTTTGAATCTATTCTCACATAACTGAATTCACTGAGCAGTTATCTCTGGTTACATTCTCTCATGCAGATGGGTATGACCAAATGGCTAAGTGCCTTTAACCTCATACACATCATGTTGGAACCACAGAACCATAGAATAAGACAGCACAGAAACAGGCCCCTTTGTCCTTTCTAGTTTGTGCTGGACCATTTTATTTTTTTGCTTGGTCCCACTGACCTGCACCCAGTCCATAGCTTCATACCTCTCTCACATTCACCACTGCAGCTGGCAGCTCGTTCCACACTCCCAACCGTCTGTGTGTGAAGATGATCACGCCTCAAGCTCCTCCTAAACTTTTCCTCTTTCACTCTTGTAATGATAGTGATCATGGTTGCGTGCAACTAGTAGTGCCTTACTGTTTGATTAGACTTGGCTGCCAGCAGGGGGCTGACACACAGTATGCTGCCAGCCTCATGGCCTGCCTCATGTGCTGTTCACAACAACTTCATCCATGTGTTGTCTTAAGAACTCACACAAGAAACAAGATGAAACAACTCTTAACCCATGTCCTCTGGTTTGTATCTTATCTACCTTCAGTGGAAAAAAAACTATCTATATTTATTCAAAAGCCTATCTTTATTTACTCTGTCTATCCCCCTCATAATTTTAAATACTTATGTTAAATCTCCACTTATTTTTCTACGCTCCAGGGAATAAAGTCCTAACCTGTTTAATCTTTCTCTGTAATTCATTTCCTGAAGTCCAGGCAACATCTGAGTAAATCTTCTCTGCACTTTTTTAATTTTAGTGGTATCTTTCCTGTAGTTAAGTGACCAAAACTGCACACAGTACTCCAAATATGGTCTCACCAATGTCTTATACGACTTTACCATAACCTCCCAACTCCTATTCTCAATACTTTGATTTATGAAGGCCAATATGCCAAAAGCTCTCTTTACAACTCTATCCACCTGTGATGCCACTTTCAGGGAATTTTGTATCTGTGTTCCAAGTCCTTCTGTTCTACCATTTACCATGTATATCCTTTCTTAGTTTGTCCTTCCAAAATGCAACACCTCACACTGTCTGCATTAAATTCAATCTGTAATTTTTCAGCCCATTTTTCCAGCTGGTCCAGATCCCTTTGCAAGCTTTGAAAACCTTCTTCGCTGTCCACAACACCTCCAATCTTAGTGTCATCTGCAAACTTGCTGATCCAATTTACCACATTATCATCCAGATCATTGATCTCAATGACAAACAACAATGGTCCCTGCACCAATCACTGAAGCACATCATTAGACACAGGCCTCCAGTCTGAGAAAAGCCATCATCCTCCACTACCCTCTGGCTTCTCCTGTTCAGCCATTGTCAAATCCAATTCACTACTTCACTGCGAATACCTAGAGGCTTGATCTTCCTGACTAACATCCCATATGGGACCTTGTCAGAGGGCTTACTAAAGTTCATGCAGACAACATCCACAGCTTCTCCTTCATCAACTTTCCTGGTAAGATTCTCCAAAAACTCTCCATGATTAGTTAAACACAACCTAGCACACCCCTGATCAGTTACTGGCTATCCAAATAATTGTATATCCAATCTCTTAGAATACCTTCCAATCTCTTTGGCTTGGCTTCGCGGACGAAGATTTATGGAGGGGGTAAAAAGTCCACGTCAGCTGCAGGCTCGTTTGTGGCTGACAAGTCCGATGCGGGACAGGCAGACACGATTGCAGCGGTTGCAAGGGAAAATTGGTTGGTTGGGGTTAGGTGTTGGGTTTTTCCTCCTTTGCCTTTTGTCAGTGAGGTGGGCTCTGCGGTCTTCTTCAAAGGAGGTTGCTGCCCGCCAAACTGTGAGGCGCCAAGATGCACGGTTTGAGGCGTTATCAGCCCACTGGCGGTGGTCAATGTGGCAGGCACCAAGAGATTTCTTTAGGCAGTCCTTGTACCTTTTCTTTGGTGCACCTCTGACATGGTGGCCAGTGGAGAGCTCGCCATATAACAGGATCTTGGGAAGGCGATGGTCCTCCATTCTGGAGACGTGACCCATCCAGCGCAGCTGGATCTTCAGCAGCGTGGACTCGATGCTGTCGATCTCTGCCATCTCGAGTACTTCGACGTTAGGGGTGTAAGCGCTCCAATGGATGTTGAGGATGGAGCGGAGACAACGCTGGTGGAAGGGTTCTAGGAGCCGTAGGTGGTGCCGGTAGAGGACCCATGATTCGGAGCCGAACAGGAGTGTGGGTATAACAACGGCTCTGTATACGCTTATCTTTGTGAGGTTTTTCAGTTGGTTGTTTTTCCAGACTCTTTTGTGTAGTCTTCCAAAGGCGCTATTTGCCTTGGCGAGTCTGTTGTCTATCTCATTGTCGATCCTTGCATCTGATGAAATGGTGCAGCCGAGATAGGTAAACTGGTTGACCGTTTTGAGTTTTGTGTGCCCGATGGAGATGTGGGGGGGCTGGTAGTCATGGTGGGGAGCTGGCTGATGGAGGACCTCAGTTTTCTTCAGGCTGACTTCCAGGCCAAACATTTTGGCAGTTTCCGCAAAGCAGGACGTCAAGCGCTGAAGAGCTGGCTCTGAATGGGCAACTAAAGCGGCATCATCTGCAAAGAGTAGTTCACGGACAAGTTTCTCTTGTGTCTTGGTGTGAGCTTGCAGGCGCCTCAGATTGAAGAGACTGCCATCCGTGCGGTACCGGATGTAAACAGCGTCTTCATTGTTGGGGTCTTTCATGGCTTGGTTCAGCATCATGCTGAAGAAGATTGAAAAGAGGGTTGGTGCGAGAACACAGCCTTGCTTCACGCCATTGTTAATGGAGAAGGGTTCAGAGAGCTCATTGCTGTATCTGACCCGACCTTGTTGGTTTTCGTGCAGTTGGATAATCATGTTGAGGAACTTTGGGGGACATCCGATGCGCTCTAGTATTTGCCAAAGCCCTTTCCTGCTCATGGTGTCGAAGGCTTTGGTGAGGTCAACAAAGGTGATGTAGAGTCCTTTGTTTTGTTCTCTGCACTTTTCTTGGAGCTGTCTGATTACCTTCCAATAATTTACCTACTATTGACGTTAGGCTCACCAGCCTATGATTTTCAGCTTACTTTTGGAGCCTTTTTTAAAAACACTGGAACAACATGAGTGGCTAAGGACATTTTAAATATTTCTGCTAGATCCGCCTCAAGCTCCAAGGGAATATCTTGTCAGGTCCTGGGGATTTATCTACCCTTATTTGCTTGAAGGTAGCAAGGACCTCCTTGTCTTGAATTTGTATAAGTTCCATGACTTCACTACTAGTTTTTCTTACTTCCCACAGCTCACTGCCTGTTTCCTATGTGAATACTGATGAAAAAAAAGTCCCCCATCTCTTTTGGCTCCATACAAAGACCTTACTATCCTTTTGCTCTTAATATACCTCTAGAAATCTTTAGGATTTTCCTTCACATTGTCTGCCAAAGTAATCTCATATTTCTTTTAGCCTTCCTGATTTATGTCTTACACCTCAAGAATCTCATTTGCTCTATATTGCCTATACCTGCTATTACACCTCTCTCTTCTTCTGAACCAGATCCCAATATCCTTTTGAAAACCAAGGCTTCCCTATGCCTGCTAACCTTGCTTTGAATCCATTCTCTCCTACAAATTAAAGTAATCCATGGAGTGCACATGCCCAAAGTCAAACATTCTTGTTTTTATGCAGATTTATTTCCTCGTGGTAATAAATGCAACAATAGAGATGCTTAAAGCTCATCCCTTGCCTGCTTTATTTGGTATTATTGGAGAGAGTGACATAACTTTAATGATATCTGAGTTTTTTTAATTTCTCTTATGGCTAGCCAGGCGATGTTGCTCAGATGGAGGGACGTTACCCTGCTTAATCGTGCCCATTGGCGACATGACATTATGTCATGCTTACATTTAGAGAAGATTAGATACTCAATTTCCAATTTGAATTGGAACACTGTGGGACCCTTTTTATTTGATAATATTTAATTTGATATGAAGGCAGAACTGTTGTCTAATGAGGTAATTTATCACTGATAAGAATTCTGTTTTTTGTTTTATTGGCCGAACAGCTTCTTTCTTGATTATTGGTTTAGTTTCCTTTCTTATAATAAAATATCAATACAATATAATCCTGACAGGATTATATTGTATCGATATTTAATTTTGAAGGTCCTCCACTTACCTCATATATCCTTGTGCAAAAACAATTTATCCCAATCCACGCATTCGAGGTCCTTTTTCATTTCCTCAGAATTGGCTTTTCTCTAATTTAGAATCTCAACTTGAGGCCTCGATCTATCCTTCTCCATAATTAACTTGTCACTAATGGGATTATGATCACTGGACCCAAAATGTTCCCCTACGTATACTTCTGTCACCTGTCCTATATCATCCCCTAATAAGAGATCCAGTATTGCATTCTCTTCAGTTGGTACCTTTAGATATTGGCATTTAGAAAACTTTTCTGAACACATTTGACAAACTTCAAGCCATCCCGCCATTTTACAGTATGGGAGTCCCAGTCAATATGTGGAAAATTAAAATCTCCTACTATCACAAACTTATGTTTCCTGCTGCTGTCTGCTATCGCTCGACAGATTTGCTCCTTCAATTCTCGTTGACTATTGGGTGGTCTATAATATAACCCCATGAGAGTAGTCATTCTTTTCTCAGCTCCAGCCATATAGCCATAGTAGATGAGCCCTCTGGTCTGTCCTGCCTGAGCACAGCTGTGATATTTTTCCTGCTGAGCAATGCCACTCCTCCCCCTTTCATCCCCCTGATTCTGTGGTTTCTAAAGTAACGGAAGCCCAGAACATTGAGCTTCCTAGCCCTCTTGCAATCAAATTTAACTACTGTTGGATAGACAAAAGGATGCAGCTTAATTGAGTGTCAAAGTGCTTCTGGGAGTGGTACTTACAGTGATCTGGAATGAGGCCAGGCACTCTGTGGGGGTAACCCAATCAGGAGCTATTCTCATGGAGCATGATTCAGCTGCAATTAGCAAATAGGTGTAGGTCTAGATTCAGGAAAGGAAAATCATGCCAGACTAATCTACTGGAGAATAGATAATGGTAAACCAGTGGATGTAATGTGCAGATGGATTTCAACAAGGACCAACAGAAACGTGATCAATAAAGTTGAAGTGCATAATTTATATTTAAATGTGCTGAATCTTAAATGATCACTTGCAATATTTCTTCCATTTTAATAATGAATTTAAAAATTCATATTTATTGGTTAAATTGTAGAACTTTCCCAAAATCATTGCAGATTAAGAGTAAAGTTCTAATCCTCCCTCCTTCTGAGGCACCTTTAAAAGTAACTATTCCATAATAAAACATAAGTAAGATTTCAGTGCATATTGTTACACACTAATGACCCTTTTAATTATGTTTGGGACTAAAAGGTTTTTTTAGCACTAACACAGTGTGTGTGTGTGTGTGTGTGTGTGTGTGTGTGTGTGTGTGTGTGTGTGTGTGTGTGTGTGTGTGTGTGTGTGTGTGTGTGTGTGTGTGTGTGTGTGTGTGTGTGAGAGAGAGAGAGAGAGAGAGAGATAATTCAAATTCCCACTCTGAAAAGTCAATCTTTAAAACTTCAACATCATTTTATTCTTGCTTGAAGGTTTTAAGTTCTCAGTTCAGGAATAATTATAAAGCGCTTTTAAACATGATATCTTCAGGCCTCTTTTACTCATAAATGTTTTCCACTCGAATCTTCCCTCTTCTCAAAGACGGCAAATGTGGGTATTTCTTCTACAATTAATTCACAATCCCAGACAAGGGTTAAACAAAATGGCCAAACACAAAACATAGACCCAGCATAATTTTGCCTTCTTTTCTAAAGAAACAGCAAAGTGGTCTTCATTAATTCAAAAGCCACTGATTCTGTGTTCCCCTTCTTCTCAGAGTAAAGCACAACAAACAGCACCAATTCTGGATACTGTAACTCAACCCTGTCTTTATCACAGGATTTTGACTTCTTGTAAACTCGAAGCTGAAATGCTCCAAAATTGAACACAAAATGTCTGGATTCAGTAATATATTTCTCCAAATCATGTGATCATTATATCATCATTGAGGTGAGTCCCAATTCTTGGAAACCAAATGACCATCAGTTTTGTTTCTACCAAAATCCTATTCCATTTTCAAAACCATTCCATATCCATAACAACGTTTGATCTCATCTCTGTTCAAGAGGCTTAAGTGGGTTTGATTAAAAATAGATGGATTCCTCAGCAGTTCTTGAATAAGTAAGACCCACTTGAAATCCATTCACTCTGCCTGTCCAAGACACGTCGACTCCGAGAATTAACTCTCTTCTCAGGAAACAATGGTTCTCTATAAATGTGCTGTGACCTGTGTGTGACCATGTACCAACCCACAGCTAACTTACTAAGAATACAGACACAATATTTTTACTCTATAATTTACTTTACTATGACATTTTAATATATGAAAAAATAATTTAACATAACTTGCTAGAACTATTCAATTCTTCTAATATTCTACTCCTGAATCACAAAGTGAATCTGGGAAACCAAATATAGGAAGTAAAAAGTTCTAAGAATTGTTTAGAATTCAGGAACCTCATTAAAGATTAATTGATAGTACAAAGAATATTATTTTAACTACATCCATTATTTTGTTTTATTTTGAAAGCACCATAAAATTTCTTATTTTCTCAAAGATCGTGTTCAACAGTTGAAGCCAAATGATGTACCTATCCTGCAAGTTCATTGATTAAAAGTGTAGAAATGAACACAAAAATCAATACCTGAAAATGTACTGCATGAAATATGGAAGTTTAAAAAACTCCTTACCTGTTAATATCCCAGATCCTAACAGTATTATCCATGGAACAAGATGCAACAAAGTCACCACAGGTGTGCCAGGAGCATCCCCAGACGGCATTAAGGTGTCCTGTAAATGTGAGGACACACTCAACCTTTGCAAAATCCCATATCTTCATTGTCTTGTCCCCACTGGTTGTGGCAAGCATATTACCACTGGAGAGAAAAGAAATGAAAATCATGAAACTTTCACACAGTACTTCTCTATAAGCTTGTGTTCTGCATGGATTCATTTTTGAAAAACTAATGTAGAATTAGATTATCTGTCTGACCATTGCATTACAGATGAACAAAATATTTTAATCTGGAAATAATTAATCATGACTAATTTCATTTCCTCTGAGATAAAACTATTAAATTCTTTCATAAAAAAGACAAAAAATTATTTAAATAAATGTGATCCAAGATTCAATTCATTATCTTCAACAATTCTGGTAGTTGTGCAGTAGCAGTATTACCCAAACAGCAACTTGATTTGGCATCAACAGACCCAGAGTTTCACCAAACACTGCTTGTAGCAGTTATTAATCAATGCGATATCACGGAGATATATTTGATCAGGTGTTCATCACTGTGCATTATTCACACAGCCTGAGTAAAGCCTTCCATAGAACAACATGCATGCTTTTGTGCTCTGTTTCCATGTATTACTCTGTGTAATTTACATATGGACAGCCCTCAAGATAACTGGGTACTTTTCAGTTTGGCCGGCAGTTACTAGTGGGGAAACTTAAGGTTTGTTGCTGGGACCCCAGCTATTTATAATATATATGAATGATCTAAACAAAGGAATTTTACATAATATCTTTAAATATGTAGATGACACTTTAGCTGGGTAGCAGTGTGAGCAGCAAGGAGAATTCAAGAGGCTGCAGGGTGACTTGGACAGATTAGAAGAGTAGGCAAGTACATGGCAGACAAAGTATAATGTAGAGTAATAGGAGATTATCAACTTTGGTGACAATAATTGGCATGTAGCTTATAACCTGAATGGGGATAAATTAGCAACAAAGATGTGTAATGAGACCTGGGGGGTCACTGAAGGTTAGAATACAGGTACAGCATGAAGTTAAGAAAGGAAATGGCATGTTGGTCTTTATTGCTAGAGATTTTGAATATAAAAGCAGGATACCTTACCGCAATTATATTGGGCTTTGGAAGAGAGCACACCTTCAGTATTGCATATAGTTTTGATTTCCCCATCTGAGGAAAGATGTTCCTGCTATTGAAGGAGTGCAGCGAAGGTTCACCAGACTGATCCTTGAGATGGCAGGATCGGCAAATGAAGAAAGATTGGATGTGTTAGGGTTATACTTGGTGGAATTTAAAAGAATGAGAGGAGATCTTATTGAAGCATATAACATTCTAACAGGACGCTAGATGCAGGAAGCATGTTCCTGATGTTGGGGAAATCCAGAACAGGGGGCCACAGTTCAAGGATAAAGAGAAAGCCATTTAGGACTGAGGTGAGGAGAAAAGTTTTTATTCAAAGTTCTGAACTTGTGGAATTCCCTACCACAGAAAGTTGTTGAGGCCAGTTTGTTAGACATACTCAAAAGAGATTTGGATGTGGCTCTTATGACTAAAAGGATCAAGGAATATGGAGAGAAAGCAGGAATAGGGTACTTAAGTCATATGATCAGCCATGATCATTTTGAATGGTGGCACAGGCTTGAAGAGCTAAATGCACTTATTTTCTATAATTCCATGATCAGTGATTATATGGATGAAGATACTGTCTCCACATTAGTGGAGTATAAGTTCACAACCATGACAAGTTTCAACAGTAATATGGAGATGTGTACAAAGATACATTAGGGGACACAATGGTGTTTTACACATAAAGTTAAATATCAAGTCAATTTGCTGGAGGCCTTCATAGATAGAACACACAAAGTAGTGAAGGAATTCAACAAATTACATAAAAAAACCCTAAAAATATATATTTATGTTACGTGAGGTGAACAAGATCTACAAATTTGTCGATGACACCACGGTTATCGGCAGAATCACAGGTGGCAATGAGGGAGTGTACAGGAGGGAGATAGATCAGCTCATTGAGTGGTGTCACAACAACTATGTCAGCAAAACTGACAAATGCTGGTAAAACATGATGGACAGAGACAGCAGAATGAATGACAGATCCCAGACAAAGGGAGAAAGAGGGAAGAGAAATTAAGGGTTTAAGTGGAGGAAGATGTGTCATACAGGATGATCAGAAAACAAAGGCTATCAGTGCTAACATTTTGATAAGAAGGTGCAAATGGTGGTATGAAGAGAGGCTAGATGGAACAGAATGATGGGGAGGAAAAGTATAAAAATCCAGTGGAGAAATGGGGTGGATGACTGGAACTCAAAAGCATGGGCAGCAGACTGAATGGGGGTGGTGAAAAGTGTGGGGGGGGGGAGGGGAGAAGGAGAAGAGCAGAAGGGACAAGATCTGAAATTTAAAAATTCTATGTTCATACCTTTGGACTGCAGAGTGACCAGGCAGAGTATGATGTGTTGTTTCTCTAGTTTATGCAGGGCCTCACTCTGGCATGAAGGGTCAGGACAGAGAGGTCATTGTGGGAATGGGAAAGGGAGTTGAAATGGGATGTAATAGGGGGTGAGGATGGCCATCGCAGACAGAGATAAGATTTGGCCCCTGCCCCAACTTTTCCCACTGCCTTCTTTACCTTGGCTTCTCTATTGCGTCACCCTAGCCACGATAAAGGGCTTTGGCTTGAAACAGTGACCATTCTTTTTCTTCCACTGATACTACTTAACTCACAAAGTTCCTCCAGCAGAGTGCATTTGGTGAAGAAGGTATCAGGGCCCTGAATACTGGAGCTGGGATGTTATGCTACATTTGCACAAGAAGTAGGTGAGACCATTCTTGGAGTATTATGAGCAGTACTGGTTGCCCAACTATAGGAAAGATACAATGGAGCTGGAAAAGGTGTAGAAAGATTCACAAGAATGCTATCTGGACAGACAAGCTTGAGTCATAAAGGGAGGATAGATAGACTAGGACTTTTCTCCTTGAGGATAGGAGGCTGAAGGAATAACATCATGATGGGCACAGATCAGGCAAATAAGCATAGTCATTTTCCCAGGGTAGGGGAGTCTAAAAATAGAAGGCATACCTTTAAGGAGAGAGGGGAAAGACTTTAAAGGTGCCTTAGTGATACCATTTTCATGCAGAGGATAGGTATGTGCTTGGTGTTGGTTCAATTGAAACACCTAAAACACATTTAGATGTACAGGACTAGAAAACATACATATGTGACAAACACATGCAAATGAAACTAGCTTTAAGTAAACAATTTGGTCAGCGTGGACAAGTTGGGCGGAGAGGCCTGCTTCTGTGTCGCCAAAATCTATGGCTGTAGCAAATCTGCCATCTTGTTTCTTCAACAGCACGGTTGGTGTAGCGATGGTGCAATGTCCTAACAGCACCAGTGATTGGGACCAGGGTTCAAATCCCACGCTGTCTGTAAGGAGTTTGTATGTTCTCCCTGTGACTGTGTGAGTTTTCTCCTGTGGCTCCGGTGTTTTCTTCCACCATTCGAAACGTACAGGGTTGTAGGTTAATTGGATGTAATTGGGTAGCATGGTCTTATAGGCCGAAATGGCCTGTTATCTTGTAAGTCTAAATCTAAATCAAAAATATTACTTTTAAACACTTCTGTTATTAAAAAATTATCGTCTCAAGTCTTATTTCTCTTCAGTCTTTCACTATGTTATATCCTCTGAAATTCTTGTTTGAAACTGTTTTTATTTATTTAGACATACAGCACGGTAACAGGGCATTTTGGCCCACAAGTCCAGGCTGTCCAATTAACCTCCCCCCCCGCCCCCCCAGTATGTTTTGAAGGGAGTCCCCAGGAAAACCCCATGCAGACACAGGGAGAATGTACAAACTCCTTATAAACAACGTGGCATTCGAATCCCAGTCCCAGTTACTGGTGCTGTAAAGATGTTGCACTAACCACTATACCGTAACGCCCCTGTATACTGTTATAAGTAAAGTTCAGGTGGCAAATTCCACTACCTCCCATGGCAACTGTTAAAAACTGAACCAGATGGCATGTAACGCTTTGTGTCACATTTCCAAGATACAATCATTAACATCTATTTCTGCTTCTGTGACCTGCCTCAGTTCATCTGCTGTGGAAACCCTGATCAATACATTTCTTCCGCCAATATGTACTATTTTGATACAGCTTTCTTCATTCTATTGTTCATAATCTTAACATTATTCATTCAGCTATTGATCACCTGGCATTAAATAATTGCTGATATATTAGCTCCAGCTAAAGCAACAATTCAATTTAAAAAATCCGAAGCTTCTTCCAGATTCCTCGTGTGCCTGACCCTGCTATACTTTCACAAGAGCTCCTCTGCTCAAATTCTCAAATTTTGGCTTAATGATAATCTTTGAATTTAAGTTTTAAGTTTATTTGTTACAGAAGAATTCTTCTGCAAACAGACCAAAACTTATCTCTAATGTTACAGCCATGTAAAAAGCACAAGTTACTGAGTTTGGGATTACAAAGACAAGAAAGATCATTTAGCATCAAGCAAGGATAGCTTGAGAGCATTGTTCAGGAACCCTGATGGTTGCAGGGAAGAAACTGTTTTTTAAGCCTGTTGGTGTGTGTTTTCACATTCTTAAGCCTTCTCTCCCAATGGGATGAGGGAGAAAAGAACATGTCTGGGGTGTTATGGGTCTTTCAGTGTGTTACTTAGGCAGCGGGAGTTCATGGAGGGGAAGGGTTTTCATCATATTCTGCACTGCATTCAGTACCTAATGCAGGTTCTTTTGATCTTGTGCCAAGCAGCTCCCATAACATCCACCAAGTATAGTTTTGATGGTCCACCTATAGCTATTGTTGAAGGAGAGAGAAAACATGCCAAACTCCCTTTGTCTTCGAATAAAGTTGAGGCATTGGTGAGCTTTCCTGACCATCTCATCAACTTGCTTGTCCCACGTCAGGTCAGATATTTATTCCTCAGAACGTTAAGCTATTTACTCTTTTCACGTCAGTGCCATCAATGTAGACGGGGTGTGGACACTTCGCCTCTCCTGAAGTTAGTGATCATCTCTTGCCACCAGACTTGGAATCTCATTCCAGTATTCCATCTCAGTGTTATTTGATACCTGGCCAACTACTGCAGTGTTGTTGACATATTTGAAGATGGGGTTTGAGCAGTATTTGACTGTACAATTGTGGAAGTAGAAGGACTGTAGTTAGGGTCATCCTTGTGGAGCCCTGAGGTTCTGAGTGATTGTGGAGGAGATGTTGTTATCCATCTTTACTGATTGTGGTCTGTTAGGCAAGAAGTCAAGGATCCAGCTGTAGAGCAGGCACTGAAGCTGAGATCCCAAAATTTGGGAATGAACTTGCTCAGGACTATGGTATTGAAGGCACAGCTGTGGTCTATGAATACTGGTCTAGCATGAGGGTCCTCAGGGTCCAAAATGTTCCAGGTTTGAGTTGGGAGCCAGGAGATCTATTTGGATGGTGGCAGTTGAAGGGAATCAAGGCAGTCTAGTAGTAAAGAGTTGGTATGAACCGTGAGTAGCTTCCCAAAGCCCTTTAATGATGGTGGATGTCAGAACCACCAGTCGTTAGTTATCTAGTCCTATTATTTGTCTTTTTCTTTGGTACTGGTATGAAGATGGCCTTTTGCTGAGAGAGATTAAAGATATCCATGCAATGATGTGGGTAGGAAGGATGAGAAGGTCCTGCAAAGAGGCTTAGGGAGTAAGGTGCAAAATTGAAGGACAGGACCTCCAGGATTCCAATCTCAGGAATGCTCTCCATGCCACATGCTAGTGAGGCTGGAAAGAGGAAGTTAATTCAGCTAAATACATGGCACAGGAGGAAGGACTTTATGTTTCTGGACAATTGGGCTCTATTCCAGGGAAGGTGGGACCTGTTCTGACGGGACGGTTTGCACATGAACTGGAGGGAAACTAACATCCTTGCAGGAAGGTTTGCTAGTGCTGCTCTATCGGCACGTGGGATTACAACATTAGTGAGACTTAGTTTCAGGAAGGGCAGGACTGGCAGCTCAATGTTCCAGGGTTCCATTGTTTCAGATGTGATAGAGGGAGAGGGAGATGAAAGTGGGAGAAGTGGCATTGCTAGTCAGGGAAAATATCACAGCTGTGCTGAGACAGGACAGCCCAGAGGGCCTGTCCACAGAGGTCATACGGGTGGAGTTGAGAAATGGGAAAGGTGTGACCACATTGGTTGGGTTGGATTATAAACTGCCCAATAGTCAGAGAAAATTGGGGAGCAGATCTGCAGAGAGACAGCAGACCAATAAGAAACAGAACGCTGTGATAGTAAGATATTTTAACTTTCCACATATTTTAAATATCTCTGCTAGAGCCCCTGCAATTTCTACACTAGTCTCCCTCAAGGTCCGAGGGAATATCTTGTCAGGCCCAGGGGATTTATCTACCTTTATTTGTTGTAAAGCAGCAAGCACCTTGTAAGTGCTGGACGCAAATCTGTGGACATTTAGTGACTCTGTGGGGACACCCTTTTGCTTCTCTTTCTCTGATTGTAAAATGCACTTCAGGCAATTTCTGCCGATGGTGAATCTGTCTGCCTTACAACAGGCAAAAGCAATTTCATGCAATAGGACATTGTTTCATTACAATAATAAATTGAATCTTTAATCTTGAGCAGTGGTTCTCAACCTTTTTCCTCCCACTCACATCCCATTTTAAGTAATCCCCATGCCATCCGTGCTCTGTGATTAGTAAGTGATTGTTTAAGGTGGGATGTGGGTGGGAAGGGAAGGTTAAGAATAATTGCTGTAGACCCAATTATTATTGAATTATATGGCTTGAGAAAAATTGTCACTGGCCCATTTCCTTTGGAGTTAATGAAACTGTGCACATAATGAGTCAATGAGGTACGATTAAAATAGTGCTTTTTAACCTTTTTCTTTCCACCCATACACCACTTTAAAGAATCCCTTACTAATCACAGAGCACCTATGGCATAGGGAATACTTAAAGTGGGATGAGAGTGGAAAGAAAAAGGTTGAGAACCACTGCATTAAAAGTAATAGAGTGGACAGCTAACAGATAAAGTAAACATCTGCAGCTCTGCTTGAATGGCAGTGAAAATTTAAAAAAAAACTAATGCGAGAAGGCAGATCTGTGAATTTCTACATCACCTCATTGGAAGACCAAAGGACAAAGCTGAAACAACTACTATCATTATTTCTCGGTAGTCCAGAATGGGCGATCCAGTTTGACTTCTTCCTGAAGTCCATAGCATCATATATGTAAGTTTTGTGGTAATTCAATTCAGAACACATAATTTCATGAAACAACTCAGAAGCCACTTTCAGGTGGAATCGCGTGGAGAATGCGGCTCCAGAGCAGGCTGCAAGTGTCTGGAGATTGGGACTTGACAATATCCAGGATCTCACTGAAACATTTTTCATGTTGAAAGGCACTGACAGAGAAGATGTGGAAAGGTTGTTTCCAGTGGTGCAAGAGTGTGCAACAGGAGAGCACAACTTTAGGATTGAAGGGTGTCTACTTAGAACAGAAATACATTGGAATTTAGTAAATCTGTGAAATTTGTTGCCACAGGTAGTTGTGGAGGCCAGGTCATTGGGTGTATTTAAGGCAGAGATTGATGGGTTCTTGATCAGCCAGGGCATCAAAGGTTATGGGGAGAAGGCCGGGTAGTGGATCAGCTCACGATTAAATGGTGGAGTAGTCTTGATGGGCTGAATGCCTATTTCTGCTCCTATGTCTTATGGTCTTGTACTGGTCCAGAACTAGCTGTGCTTTGAGCCAAATTATTCCAATTCAGGTAATATGACATTTGCTGAATGATGTGGAAAATTGTCCAGTTATGTTTTGCACAAACATTTAAACTGTCTAATTACTGTTGCATTTATCTACTTTCAATCATTATCAAGATGATGGAAATTTTTGGAAACGCATTGAAATGGCACCTGCCCACCAATAAACTGTTGGGCGCTGTTGAGTTTGGGTTTCTCTGAGGCAGCTGGAATTAAACGGTTGAAATATGAAAAAAGACAAGAATTCCAGTGAAGTGAGGGTAATTTGGACATGGCATCAAGGAGTCTTATTAAAACAAAAGTCAGCGTGACAGGGGAAAACTGTCTGAAGTTATATCTAGCTGAGAGAAGATATTTGAGGTTGTTGCTGGATAAACATTTTGCCTCAGATCAGGATTACAGGAGTTCCTCCAATAATGTGGGAAGTCATAAATCTTTGACCTCTTTTAAGACCAGAAGAAATAGCAGCAGATTTAGGTCTTCTGGCCTGTCGAGTCAATTCTACCATTTGAATCATGGTTAATGTATTTTTCCATTCAACCCTGTTTTCCAGAGTTCTTCCCATAACCTTTAACACCCTGACTAATTAAAAACCCACCAACCTCCATTTTAAATATACCCAATTACTTGGCCTCCACAACCATTTGTGGTAACAAATTCCACAGATTCACCACCCTCTGGCTGAAGAAATTTCTCCTCAATTTGTTCTAAAGGGACATCTTTCATGCTGAGGCTGACCACTCTGGTCCGAGACTCTCCAACCACTGGAAACATCTTCTTCACTCTCATTCTAACCAGCCCTTTCAAAATCCTGTCTGTTTTGATGAGAACCCCTCTCATTCTTCTAAACTCCAGCATGTACATGCCCAGAGTCATCAAATACTTCTCATATATTAACCCTCTGATCCTTGGGGTTATTCTCATAAATCTTCTCTGGACCCTCTCCAATCCTTCCTTTCATATAGTTTCCTTTCAAACTAAAGGATTGGATTGGTAAATACTGAACCGTTTTAACCTACTGAAGCAAGGGACACAGATTGCAGCAAATCATGGAGCAGATCATGGGAGCCACGTAGGAAGTCATCAGAAGAAGGCAGAAGCGTGCAAAGTGGGCTGGCATCGAGGATGGCCTAAGAGATAAATCCTTCAGACAATCTTAATCTCAAATATAGGATCATTGGAGAAGAAAATGGATAACCTGCGAAGTACCTGAACCAGAGAAAACTACAGGGCTGCTGGGCTCTGATGATTACAGAAACGTGGCTCCTGGACTCCATTCCAGACAACAGTGATCCAGCCAGATGGCCTTATCTCCTTCAGAGCAGACAGAGACGCTGCTGCTTCTGGCAAGACCTGAGGAGGGGGATTGTGCATTTATATCAGTGAGAATTGGTGCACAAATGTCTCTGGTGTGAAGACCTTCTGCTCAGCAGAGATAGAGTAACTGCTGGTGAAATGCAGACCCCTCTACCTTGTCAGGGAATTCTCAGCCACGGTGATTGCCTCAGCTTAGGTTCTGCCTTCAGCTCATGAGGGTGAAGCCATGAAAGCTTTATGGTGGCATCTGTGAAGCCCAGACGCCCCAGCCTGATGGTGCCATGATTGTAGATGGTGACTTCAACTACCCCAACCTGAAAACGGTCATACCACAGTTTCAACAGCATGTTAAATTCACCACCAGAGGAGAGAACATCCTGGATCAGGTGTGCATCAACGTCCCTCGTGTATACAAGTCCCTCACCACCATCTTGGTTACTCAGATCATGTATCCATCCTGCTAATCTTGGAACCCTAGCATACAGTACACTGACAAAACAAACTAAGCTAGTTCGCAGGGAGATCTGGATGTGGCAGGGTTGGGGAGGGGGGGTGTTGGTAGAGAGGTAGGCCACAGCAGCACTACAGGTCAGCTTTGAGACAACAAACTGGAGATGTTTCAAGGAGGTGATCACCTGTAATAGTCATGTAACCATTGAAGAGCGCACAAGCTTAGTGACTGGCTACATCAGCAAGTGAATTGAGGATGTCACCAAGATCAAATGCTTCACAACCAGGGCAAACCAGAAAGCATGGTTGGTTGCAGAAGTTCGGGCACTTCTCAGAGCTCAAGATACTGTCTTCAACACAGGCGACAAGATGGCATTAAGATCAGCCAGGGCTGAACACACCTGTGCAATCTTGGAGGCAAAGCTAGGGTACATACAGCTGTGCAACACTGGTGACAAAAGCCCCAAGTGACAAAAGATCAAGACCATAATAGATCACAAGTCAACCTTACAAATTAAGGTAAACAATGCCACCCTTCCAAACAGGCTGAATATCTTTTACGCTTGGTTCAAGGATGATGCTGAAGAATCAGAATTTATTGTCATGAACATGAAATTCGGTGATTTGAGCCAGCATCACAGTGTAACCATTCATACTATAAACCATCTTACAACAATAAATATTAAAAAAATAAAAACAATAGTGTGAGAAAAGTAAGGCAGTGACTTTAGTTCATTGATTTTTGAATCTATTGGCAGCAGGGAGGAACCTGTCCTTGTGCCTCTGAGTGTTCATCTTTAGGCTCCTGTACCTTTTCCCTGATGGTAACAGAGTGGAGAGGGCATGGCCTGGGTGGTGGGGGTCTTTGAGGATAGAGGCTGCTTTTTTTAAGACACCGCCTCATGTAGACATCCACAGTGGAGTGAAGTCTGTGGTGTCACAGGCTGTGTTAACAAGCCTATGGAGCTTTTTCTTGTACTGAGATTTGGTGCCTCCAACCAATGAGGCAACCAGCCAGAATTCTCTTCTACCCAGAGAAGTTTCCGAGAGTCTTCGGTGTCATACCAAATCTCCTCAAACACCTCACAAAGTATAGTCGCTGGTAAGCTTTCTTTGTGATTGCATCAACATGGAGGCTCCAGGAGAGATACTCGGAGATGTTGATACTTAGGACTTTGAAGCTGTTGACCCTCTCTACTATTGGGGTCTCGATAAGGACTGGGTCGTGTTCCCCCAACCTCTTTCTGAAATCCACAATCATCTCCTTGGTTTTGCTACCATTGAACGCAAGGTTGTTGGTGTGACACCTCTCAATGAGCTGATCTGTCTCCCTCCTGTACGCTTCCTCATTGCTGTTTGTGATTCTGCCGACAACTGTGGTGTCATCAGCAAATTTGAGGATAGCATTGGAATTGTGCCTGGCCACACAAGTCATGGGTGTTTAACAAGTAGAGCAGTGGGCTAAGCACGCATCCTTGAGGTGCACCTGTGCTGAAAAGGCCCCCTAAATAACAGCCCCCTGCATAGCTGCAGCCGACATGAGGAGAACCTTATCCATTGGCAGCAGGACCAGTCAAATGCCTGATTGAGTACCGATGGGCTGAGCAGGCCAATTGATGAAGGTCTTTACGGACATCTTCAGTGTGCCATTGCAGCAGTCTATTATCCTCATGGGTTTCAAAACAGCCACAATCATCTTAGTACCAAAAATGTCGACAATAGCAGACCTCAATGATGATCACCCCATAGTACTTATCTCCACCATTATGAAATGCTTTCAGCATATGGTGATGGAACACATTAAAGCACACTTCCCATAGATGTTGGACCTATTTCAAATTTGTCTACACAATAAACCATTCCAGTGATAATGCTATAGCCTTGTCCCTCCACTCCATCCTGACCCACCTGGAGAACGACGCCTTATACTCCAGGCTGCAGTTCATCAACTTCAGCTCAGCATTTAATAATAATCATTCCCCTGAGGCTGGTGGAGAAATGGTTCTTGGTGGGACTCAATACACTTCTCTGTAAACTGAATTTTGGATATCCTAACAGACAGGCCACAGTCTGTCTAGATCGATAATCAAAGTACTTACACCGCAGGCCTGTATGCTGTCTTGGGTAAACTCGTACCTTTCACTTTGTTCGTTTTAGATTGGTCACAGTGTTTGAGCTACCGAAAGAAAATAGAGACACACACCGAGAGCAGTTCAGTCTACACAAATGTTTATTACAAATATAAAGCAGGTTTCAAACTACAATATGCAAGCCTGCCTAATCATACTTAACAACGCCTGGACTGGTCCCAACTGCCGAAGCGAGGCAATGACGGCACACTTGTAGTAGGCTGCCGGGGTGCCGGTAGCAGCTCCTTCACCTCCCCCGACCGGGACGTTGCTCGGACTCTAGCTGTTCTTCCTTCTTGACAAGGGATGTTCCCATCCCTCGAAGAGTCTAAACTTCAGCAGCAGGACCACAGACTTTTATACCCCAAAAACAATTAATCATGCACCCACTCCCTCTAACATTTGTCAGTCAAAATCAAAGCTGAGCATACTATTCTACAATTTAGAAGATTAATTATTATGGAGCAGGATGCTATGATATCCTGGTTTATATCGTAGATACAAAGACTTATTGAAACTTCTAAGGCTTTAGCAATACCGTGCCATCCTGCATTTAGGAAAGAACAATTAATCATGCACCCACTCCTTCTAACATTTGTCAGTCAAAATCAAAGCTGAGCATACTATTCTACAATTTAGAAGATTGATTATTATGGAACCAGGATGCTATGATTTCCTGATTAATCTCGTAGATACAAGGACTCATTAAAACTTCTTGAGCAAGACAGGTTGTGACCAATATATCAATTTCAGAGTGTCGTATTTGACAACTGCTTTCCCTGGGCCTCACGGTGGAATTCCATTTCAAAGTGTATCTTCAGATAAATCCCCATGGCTGAGTTTAATTACATCTGCTAATTCTGAAAGTAAGGTGACCTGAGTGTGGCCCCAGCGTTGTCAGTTTCACATAAGCAAGGAAGCATCTGAGCACATGGTTTTAACCCTCCATTACATATGCTCAGCCCACTCCTGTTCACGCTACTGAGGAACAACTGCATTGCCAGATCCAGCTCAAATGGTGTCATCAAGTTTGCAGATGACACAACAGTAACTGGCCTCATCACCAACAACGATGAGTTGAACTACCGAGAAGAGGTGGAAAATCGTGAGATATGGTTCGAGAGTAACAACCTGAGACTTAAGGTGGACAAAGTGAAGGAGATAGTGGTAGACTTCAGGAGGATCAGGAAAAACTACTCCCCACCACACGTTAATAATTCAGTAGTAGAAAGAGTAGGGAGCATGAAGTTCCTTAGATGGGCCTATCTCCAAACTTGTCAGGAAGGCGCAACAGCGACTGCACTTCCTGAGAAGACCGAAGTGGGTGAGGCTACCGGCCACCGTGTCAACCTTCTACAAGAGCTCTATTGAGAGTGTCCTGGGAGGGTGCATCATAGTGTGGTATGGTCGCTGCAGAGAATTGGATCGGCAGTCAATCCACAAGACCATGAGTGGCAGAGAGGATCACTGGGGTCTCCCTCCCACCCGCCTCCCCATCCCCATCAATGTGATCTACCAGACTTGTTGTCTGAAGAGGGCACTAAAAATAATTGAAGACCCCTACCACCCCACACACAGCATCTTTCAGCTGCTCTAGGTTGGAAAAGAGATACAGGAGTATCCGAGCCTACACCACCAGTCAGAGAAACAGCTTCTTTGTGCAGGCAGTGAGAATGAACATCCAAAAGAACTGTTCACACTAACCATCCAAGAGTCTCATATTTATTTGTTTACATTTGTCCTGCATGTGTATTGTTTGTCTGTATGTGTGTTATGTCTGGTGTGTGCCTGCATGTTTTGCACCGAGGACCAGAGAATGCTATTTTGTTGGGTTGTTCTTGTACAATTGGATGAGAATAAACTTGAACTTCTGAATGTGAACTTGTGATCTAGGGCCCAGAGCTACTGACACCACTCCAAATGTGGTCTAATGAAAACCTTATTAAGCCTCAGCTTAATTTGTTTGTTTTTATTTGTTTTTACATTCTAGACCACTCGATGTGAAAGTTAACATTTCATTTGCCTTCCTTACAATGGACTTAACCTGCAAATTAACCTTCAGGGAATCTTGCACTCAGAATCCCAAGTCCTTTTGGACCTCCATTTTTTGAATTTTTTTCCCCATTGAGAAAATAGCTGGTCTTCATCCCTTCTGCTCAACGGCATGACCATACTTCTCCCCACAGTGTTCTGCCCTCTGCAGACTCTCTACTTCCTCAAAACTACCCTGCACCTGTCTTCATCTCATCCACAAAGCCATCAATTCCATCATCTAAATAATTTACATACAATGTGAAAAGTAGCAGACCCAAATGCCCACCCTTTTGAGACACCACTAGTCACCACCAGCCAGCCAGAAAATACCACCCTTATTCCTATTCTCTGCCTCTGCCAGTCAACCAGTTTTCTATCCATGCTCATATCTGTCCCATAATTCCCTGTATTCCTATCTCATTCAACAGTCTTATGTGTGGCTCCTTGTCAAATGCCTTCTGGCAATCCAAATCAACAAGAGTCCCTGATTCTCTTTTGTCTGTCCTGCTCGTCACTTCATGAAAGAACTCCTTGTCAAGCAAGATCTCCCCTGAAGAAATCCATGCTGACTTTGCTCTATTTAATCTTGAGCTTTTAAGTACCCTGAAACCTCATCCTTAATATGAACTCAAGAATCTTGACTAGATTGACTAGTCAATCTTCACTGAAGGTTGACTAACAGGCCTATAATTTCCTGCCTTTTGCCTCTCTCCCATCCTAAAGAGTAAAATGGCATTTACAAATTTCCAGTCCTCTGGAACTCTGATTCCTGACTCTCGTGAGGTTTGAAAGATCACTACCAGTGAATTGATGACCACTCCAGATACCTCTTTAGAAACCTGGGGTGTAGTCCATCTGGTCTAGGTAAAAGTGACTACACTCACTTTTGGACTTCAACTTACAAACATGATCAATGATGAGAAACTATATAAATATTTTCCTTGAGTTTGGTTTGCAAATTGAAGTTTCTTGATGAATAAAAATTTAAAAACACAAATGAAGCAAATCCAAGATAAAACACAATAATGTGGAAACTAGTCAGCATATCAGACAGCAGGTGAAAGTTCATCAGCATGAAACTTTAACTTTGTTCCCTGTTCACAGATGTTGCCTGGACTGCTGAGTACCAAAAGATTTTCAATGTGGCTATTTTTGCAAAGAATGATCCAACAAAAGAGCATTATACTAACAAAGATCAACTTAATCAGTTAACTTGTTAAAATATTAAAAAGGCAATTGAGAAATAAATGCTCAATGTTTCTCAAAAATAACAATGCAGGAAAATTTATGTTTATTTTTCAATCCTACAGGCATATAACAAATGCAATTACATACCATGCTGACAAAAATTATTTGCAATTCACTAGATCACTTATACATCATAACTCTGTAAGGTTTCTTTTGTGCAGCTTAAAGGATAAAGGAGTAAACAATTGCTTGATGCAGGCACTTGGGAGCTGAGAAAATCAGAATGGAACATAGAAATCTCCAGCACAGTACAGGCCCTTCAGCCCACAGTCTCGTGTTGACCAAATAACCTATTCTAACCACTGCCAAGAATTTCCCTATTGCATAACCCTACATTTTTCTCAGTTCTATGTACCTATCTAATAGTCTCTCGTAAGATCCTATTGTGCCTGCCCCCACCACCATTGCTGGCAGCACATTCTAATCACCAACCACTAGGAAAACGTGCCTCTTACATCCCCCCTGTACTAACTGCCAACTGCTTTAAAACTCTTCCCTTCGTGTTAACCGTTTCAGCCATGGGGAAAATGCTTCTGGCTTTCCAAATGATCATCTTATAGATTTCTATCAGGACACCCCTTATATTCAGTCACTCCAAGTTCACTCAACCGATCAGGATAATGCATGCCCTCCAATCCCAGCAGTATCCTTTAAATCTCCTCTGTATCTTCTCCACATCCTGCCCGTAATTAGTGACCAGAACTGAACTCCCACAGTTTGAGCATCGCTGTTGACCTCAAACTCACTTCCCAGGGGCAGCTGGACAGCTTTCCACCAGGACCGACCAGCACCCTACACTTTTTCTGCTCTGTTGCATGATCAGCTACAGGAAATGTTCAGAGGCAGGTGTGAAGCAGAACAGATACATGCACATGTACCAAACCCCATGGGACTAAATGCGGGACCAAGAGTAATGGGGTGTTACATTTCCACCTCCCACTCATCCCATCATATATACTCCTCCATGACATGTACTTTTCTTTGGTCGAATGGGAAAATATTTCAGAAGATTTTCATCAAAAATATTACCTGTATCTATTTGTTTAAATCCTGATGATTAGAATATTTTTGTAATAGAGAAATGATAAAGATGTACATTTATTGTGAGGCAGAAATGCTAAAGGATTATGATTTGATTAGAATTCCATTCTCTTTGCAGTTATATTTCATGGTGCTTTTCACTTTCACAGGATGCTACAAAAGCTCAACTGTCAATCCAACGTAAACAAAGGAATCAGACAATTTATGCACAGTGGTGTCTGTCAAACAAAACCCCTACTCTATATTAAATTACATCCATGATTATGTTTGAGTCTCTAATTCAGAGACAAAATTCATCTTGGAGCTAAGCTTGACAACTCTTCAAACTCTATAAAATCATCGGAAAGTGTCCACTGAAGATAGTGACTTTCAGGCTATTTCCTAATAAATTTGCCATAATAATGTTTCTGTGATTTGCAGTTGAATATAAAGCATTTGTACCCATCACAGAAAATCCTAGATGTTCTTAAAATGTTTTAATGTAGAAAATACACAATTCACTGTACTGACTTTACAAACTATAAAAACAATATTCAATTTGCCCTGAATCCCAGGGTTAAATTTGAAGTTTGTGGGAATCACTTTCTAGAATCATGACTTGCTCAAAGCAAAGATCATTCTGATTATTGAAAGAAAATGATCCCCATCTCAGGGCACTGCAGCAAGAGGTCCTTGGGTCACTGCTCACAGCTTCATGAATGTCCTTCGCTTCAGAGTAGAAATGTTTCGGTAGCCTCTGGTGGGTAGCTTAGCTCTCAATGTTCCAAAGCCTTTCCACCATCTACATGAAACAAATGTGACAGAGCAATCCACCTTCCTGAGTGATTGCAGGTCCAACAGCATTTAAGATATTTCCAAAACAAAGTTGCCCATTGTACAGGCACTGCATCTGTCATCCTGAACATCAATGCCATGAATGCAATTTTTGGCATTTACAGAATGCACTGCAATTACCTCAAGTTCAAGTTTATTATGATCATACAATTGTATAAGTACAACTGGATGAAAGAGTGTTCTACTGTCCTCTGTGTAAAACATGCAAATGCATATATAGACACAGCACACATATTTATAAGTGATTTACATGCAGGATATATATTAAAAAAAATCTATTGTAAAATAAATAGTAGTCTTAGAGGGATTGCATGAGCAGTTCATCAGTCATTCAGCAATCTCATTTCCTGAGGGAAGAAGCAGTTTCTCAGCCTGGTGGCTCTGGCTTTGATACCTCATTATAATTTTCCCGATGGGAGGTGTGGAAGGTGCTGTGTGCAGGGTGGTAGGGGTCCTTAACGATTTTACAAGTCCACTTCGGACAATGATCCTGGTAGATTGTGTCAATGGAGAGGGGGAGGGAGACCCCAGTGATCCTCTCTGCCATTCCTATGGTCATGTGGATTGACCCCCCAATGCTCTACAGCAACCATACATTGTTACGACTTTTTCATAAACACTCTGAAAACCCATTACATCTCCCTCATTGAAGCATAATTGAAGAACTGTATGGGAATGTCATTAACTCCGAGTAGTATGAGATATCACAGATTAATCTATTTTGTAAATATATTGCCATAACAGTTAAATTGGAATTGTTTCACCAGATGGCAACAGTTCAGCACATCACCCATCTTGACTGGCCTTGCAAAGATGTCCACAACCCGTATCTAAATGGAAAACATATATTCTGATTCTTCTTCAAAAAGATATCCATAGAATCATTTGCATCCATATGAGGAATAGAAGGGGCTTTAGTTTTCCATCTTCTCCAAAAGATAATAGTGTACCAGCCTACGAATTGAGTCGCGACCCATCTTCCAAAATGGCCAGAGACCGCAGTGATCGTGAGGGCCCCACAGAGACCAATAGCCGTTGACCTGTGAGACCTACTGCATGGCGGGAAACAGTAGACAATGGTGGGAATGGCGGCCAGTTGGAGGCTGTCGCTGTGATGATGTCACTCCTGTTGTCAGAGGCAGGGAGTGAATACAAGCAGAGCTGGCAGATAAATAAATAAATCAGTCTTTGACTCTACCGTGTGTGCGACGTTCTTACTCCACACTAGTGACGCCGACAGGTCCAACCAGTAGTTGGGCCAGAAAATGATGGACCAAGCAGCTCTCCACTCAGCAACAGATTGCCATCGATGACACCCACTACTACTATGCAGTGAGCTCGCTCAACTAGGACACGGCAGTGAGGGTCATTGATTTCCTATCCCAGCGTCCAGAGCAAAGCAAATACGATGCCCTTAAGGAGCTAGTAACCTGCATCTTCAGGCTATCACAGAGCAAGCGTGCCACCTCTCTGCTGCACTTGGACAGTTTGGGGTACAGGGCCCCATCTGCCCTCATGAGTGAGATGCTTGCAGTCGCTGAGGGGCATAAGCATTGCCTGCAGATTGAGCAGATTTTCCTGGAGCAGCTGCCCGAGGATATCCAACTCTTGCTCGCTGACGAGGACTTCAGCGACCCGAGAAAAGTCGCAGCCCGGATAGATGTGCTCTGGAGAGCGAAGAAATAAAACAACACCTTGGAGGAACAGATCACCAAGCCTGACCCCAGCCAGCAATGAGACCACAGAAGGAGAGGCAAGTGGACCCCCTATCCAGCCATATTGTTATTACCATCAACGATGGAGTGCGGAGGCCTATCGATGCCACCCACCCTCCATGTTTCCGGGAAGCGCCATGACCAAACATCGTTAATGGCTGCAGTGGTTGGCCAATGTGACAGCTACCTCCACGTGTGGGACTCTTTGTTGGGAAGGTGGTTCCTCACGGACACTGGTGTCAAAATAAGTGTCCTGCCCCCCACAGCCAACAACACCCTGAATGCTAAGCCGGGCCTGGCACTAAGGGCAGTGAACAGCACCTCTCTACGAATTTATGGCACCCGCACCATCCCCCTACAATTTACTGGCCACCGATTTAAGTGCACTTTTACTGTTGCAGCAGTGGCGCAACCGCTCCTGGGAGCCAATTTCTTGCAGGCCCACTGTCTGCTGGTAGACTTGAAAGAGCAACGTTTGGTTCACGCCCCTGGGGGAAGCCAAACTACCACCCCACGACCCCCCCCACCTTGACTCCATCACGCTTTCCAACAATGCCTACACATGTATCCTGGCGGAGTTCCCCATAATCGCGGTGCCACAATTCTCCACTGCGGAACCAAAGCATGGGGTAAGTCACCATATCCTCACTGAGGTCTTCCTGCTCCATGCCAAAGCGTGCCACCTCCCCCCCGAAAAACCTGTCCTCACCAAAGAGGAATTTTTAAAAATGGAGCAGTTGAGATAGTGCGGCGGTCAGACAGACCCTGAGCCTCTGCACATGGTCCCAAAGCAGCAGGAGGGTGGAGGCCATGTGGTGATTACTGATGCCTCAACAAGGCCACCACACCAGACAGATACCCCATGCCCCATATCAAAGAATTTACCACCACCTTACAAGGGGTGCAGGTGTTTTCAAAAGTCAATTTAATCAGGGGTTATCATCAAATCCCAGTGCACCCAAAGGACATAACCAAAACCCCCAAAATCACCCCCTTTCAGTCTGTTCAAATTTATGAGGATACCCTTTGGGCTTAAGAAGCCTGCTCAGACTTTTCAGCAGCTGATGGACATGATGGGCTGGGATCTCACATTCACGTTCATCTATCTGACGATATCCTTATTGTAAGCTGCAACCATTCAGAGCACATAGCCCACCTCAGATAACTATTCACCCACCTGCAGGGATTCGGGCTGACCATCAACCCCGTCAAGTGTCAGTTTGGACGGGACACAATTGACTTCCTAGGGCATCAGAACAACGGGCACGGGGCAAAACCACTGCCCAAGAAGGTGGAGGCCATTTGGGGTTCACGAAATCTTGCACCGTGAAGGGGCTACAGGAGTTCACCAGAAAGATCAACTTCTACCTACAATTCATACCAGCAGCAGCCCCTTTTCGCAGTCATGGCAGGGAAAAATAAAGACATTGCCTGGATGGGGAGGTCTCTAAGGCATTCCAGAAGGCGAAGGATGTTCTGGCCAATACCACCATTCTGGTTCACCCAAGGCCGGAGGCACTGACTGCCCTCACGATGGACACGTCCAGCACAGCGGTTGGAGTGGTCCTTGAACAGCTGATCGATGGGAAAGAGCAGCCCCTTTTTTTTAAGCAGGCACCTCTGGCCTCTTGAACTTAAATATAGCGCCTTTGATCGGCTGCTAATGGCGCTGTACCTGGCAGTCAGACACTTCCGATACTTTTTGGAAAGCAGACAATTCAAGGTCTTCACAGACCACAAACCATTGACTTTTACCTTCCACAAAGTGTCTGACCCGTGGTCAGCTAGGCAGCAGAGACACTTTTCCTATTTATCTGATTTCACAACGGACATCCAGCACATCGCTAGCAAGAGCAACGTTGGGGCTAATGCACTCTCCCGCCCAGCCATCGAGTCCATCCACGGCCTATCCCAGGGCATAGATATTCAGCCCTAGCCGGGGAACAACACAATGACCCTGAGATCACAACATACAGGACGGCGTTTTCCAGGTTGTGTCTGGAGGATGTCATCATTGCCTCTGGCAACCAGACGCTCCTGTGCGATGTCTCCACCAGCAAATTCTGCCACATCGTGCCAGCTGCATGGAGATGACAGGTCTTTGACACAGTGCACAACTTGGCATATTCAGCCATCAGAACCACAGTAAAGATGGTGGCCAACAGGTTCATCTGGCATGGGCTCCACAAGCAGTTCAGTCAGTGGGTC
The DNA here is from genome assembly GCF_036971445.1 of Narcine bancroftii. Lineage (NCBI taxonomy): Eukaryota > Metazoa > Chordata > Chondrichthyes > Torpediniformes > Narcinidae > Narcine > Narcine bancroftii. The sequence goes on from NC_091472.1 coordinate 217,734,383, forward strand.
AAGACCTGCACACTCTGCCAGGCTTCCAAGGTGCAAGTTCACACTAAAGCACCTTCCCGACTTCTGAGCCAGTGCGGCGCAGGTTCAGCCATGTCCACATCAACATTATGGGGCCACTGCCAGTTTTCTGTGGGGTGAGATACCTACTCACTATGGTTGACTACTCCATGAGGTGAGTGGAGGCAGTCCCTCCATGGAGACCTGCGCCAGAGCACAAATCAACATCTGAGTGTCCAGGTTTGGAGTCCCAGAACATCTCACCTCCGATAGGGGAGCATAGTTTACCTCTGGACAATGCTAGCCAAACTATTGGGAACCCAATTCCACCCTACCACAGCATATCACCCACAGGCCATCGGGTTGGTGGAGTGGTTCCACAGACACTTAAAAACAGCCATAATGGCCCGGCTCAAGGGGCCCAACTGGGTAGACGAGCTGCCTTGGGTCCTTCTGGGGATACTGATCACGCCAAAAGAGAGTTTTAATGCCTGTGCAGTGGAAATGGTCTGTAGCAGCACACCCTTGATAATCCTGGGGGAGTTCTTGGCTGCCAGAAAGAATCCAGAAACCCCTACGGTGGAACTGAAACCATTGAGAGAAAGACTGGATACCCTAGCCCCTCCACAGCCCCCGCCACACGGCCAGTCCAAATCTTTCATCTCCAAGTACTTGACCACCTGCAAATATGTTTTTATGTGAAAGGGAGAACACCAGGCACCCCTCCAATGGCCATATGAGGGGCTGTACAGAGTTGACAGACATAATGTATTGGACATTGCCGGCAAAGAGGAAACCTTCACCCTTGACTGCCTGAAACTGGCCCATGTAGACATTAGCCAGAAAGTCGAGACTCATCCCCCGCGAGACAGAGGTCACCCAAAGCAGCAAAGGTCCCTCCAACTGCCCGTTCTGGAGGGGGGTGATTTCATGTAGTGGTGTGCGAACCAAGTTGTGGCCTGGCTCAAAAAATGGCCGGCGAGCATGTTGATCATGAGGGCCCCGCAGAGACCAGCGACCATTATCCCGCGTGACCTCCTGCATGGCAAAAAACAGCAGATAACGGTGGGAACACTGGCCACTCGGAGGCTGACGCTGCAATGACGTCACTCCTGTCGTTTGAGGCCGGAAGTGAATATAAACGGAGTTGGCAGTGCAATAAATCAGTCTTTGGCCACAACATGACTGTGTGTGAGTCATTCTTACTTGGAGTAGCGTGCACACTACAATAGATCCAATAATGCAGCATTCCTTCAAAACAATTCTGCACTCAGGTGTTTTGATGGAACAAAAAGTTGGAACTTTCAGAATCAGTTTCAGCTATGCCTCCATTAGGCCTCTGCTCAAAGTTCTGGCCCCCTTCCCTGCGAAGCAGTTAGGTTTTGGTTCCCTCTGTACTTCTCTCTTACTGACTGACATAAAAACAACATTAAAAATATTTATGTTACATGAGGTGAAAAGAAAACAAGGCATTTACTTAAATGTGCTGTGACCTCCAGTGGGGCTGTACAGCCTCTGTTGAGAATGGCTGCTATAGATAACAAAAATTTGGCATCAAATCAGCCAAAATAAAGTCCCTTCAGAATTTCAACAATACATATATAATACATATATAACAATTACAGCACGGAAACAGGCCATTAGGCCCTTCAAGTCCGCACCGAACCAAACAACCCTTTCTAGTGCCACCTCCCTGCACAATGCCCATAACCCTCCATCTTCTTCTCATCCATATACCTGTCCAACCTTTTCTTAAATAATACAATTGACTCCGCCGCCACTATTTCTCCCGGAAGATCATTCCACACGGCTACCACTCTCTGAGTAAAGAAGTTCCCCCTCATGTTACCTCTAAACCTCTGCCCCTTAATTCTTAACTCATGTCCTCTTGTTTTAATCTTTCCTCCTCTTAACGGAAATAGTCTATCCACATCCACTCTGTCTATCCCTTTCATAATCTTAAATACTTCTATCAAATCCCCTCTCAACCTTCTACGCTCCAAAGAATAAAGACCTAATCTGTCCAATCTCTCCCTATACTCTAGATGCTTAAACCCAGGTAACATTCTGGTAAACCTTCTCTGCACTCTCTCCACTCTGTTTATATCCTTCCTATAATTAGGCGACCAGAACTTATACAATCTCAACATCACCTCCCAACTCCTATATTCCATGCAATGATTGATAAAGGCCAGCATACTAAAAGCCTTCTTCACCACCCTATTCACATGAGTTTCTACCTTCAGGAAACGATGTACCGTTACTCCTAAATCTTTCTGCTCTTCTGTATTCCTCAATGCTCTCCATTTACCACGTATGTCCTATTCTGATTCTTCTTACCAAAAAGAAGCACCTCACACTTATCAGCATTAAATTCCATCTGCCATTTTTCAGCCCACTTTTCTAAGCAGCCCAAATCCCTCTGCAATCCTTGAAAACCTTCTTCATTATCCACTATTCCACCTATCTTAGTATCGTCTACATATTTACTAATCCAATTCACCACCCCATCATCTAGATCATTAATGTATATAACAAACAACAATGGGCCCAATACAGATCCTTGAGGCACACCACTGGTCACCGGCCTCCAACCTGACAGACAATTATCCACTACCACTCTCTGGCCTCTCCCTTTCAGCCAATTTTCAATCCATTTGATTATCTTAAAATTTATACCTAAAGACTGCACCTTCCTAACTAACCTTCCATGTGGTACCTTATCGAAGGCCTTACTGAAGTCCATATAGACAACATCCACTGCGCTACCCTCATCCACATTCCTAGTCACCTCTTCAAAAAATTCAATCAGATTGGTCAAACATGACCTTCCTCCCACAAATCCATGTTGAGTGCTCCTGATCAGACCCTGTCTATCCAGATGTTTATAAGTACTATCTCTAAGAATTTTCTCCATTAATTTACCTACCACAGATGTCAAACTTACAGGCTGATAGTTGCCAGGCTTCCTCCTTGAACCCTTTTAAAATAACGGAACCACATGCGCAATGCGCCAATCCTCCGGCACTATCCCCATATCTAATGACATTGGGAAAAATACCGCCAGAGCCTCTGCTATTTCCTCCTTCACTTCTCTCAATGTCCTGGGGAAGATCCCGTCTGGTCCCGGAGACTTATCCACCTTTATATTCTTCAAAAGCCTTAAAACTACACCTTTTGTATTCTCTATATTCCCCATATTTACCCAATTTGCTTTTTTTTATCTCACATCTCCCAATATCCTTCTCCTTAGTGAATACCGAAGAAAATAAACTGTTCAATATCTCCCCCATTTCTCTAGGCTCCACACACAGTTTTCCGCTCTGATTTTCTAAGGGACCAATTTTGTCTCTAACTTTCCTCTTACCATTAACATATTTGTAGAACTCTTTTGGATTAGTTTTCACCCTGCTTGCCATAGTTTTCTTGTACCTTCTTTTAGCTTTCCTAATTCCTCTCTTAAGATTCCTCTTACATTCAATGTATCTTTCAAACATCTCCTCAACTCCATGCTTCTTATATTTGAAAATATGATATAAATAAAGAAAAATAATAAATGGCCATGATGAATGTATAATTCTTAAATAACTGAACACCTCCATTAAGTTCCCCACAAGTCATTCCTCAGCATCCACTGTTCAATATTCTAAGATTGTTAAAGGATGAAAAAAGGCATATTTATTACATACATCATGAATGGTAAAATTCCACAGATATTAAAAGTTAGGTAAAAAGTAGTTTGCAGCTGCAGACTGATGTCAGAATAATTATTAATATTAATGACACACATATTAAAGCTAAAACTTTACATTATAAGCCAGTTCTAATAGGCCTTATTCAAGCTGTGTACAGAAGCAATGAACAGATAGTAATGGACTAATATACTGCGAAGATAGGCATGGCGAGATCTATTGAACCAAGCAGTGAGAATCCTCAATAGGCAAACCAAATAGACGTGCCCAATATCGTTCAAGAGATTGTGATAAAGAAACCAAAGCAAAATTGATTGTATCGCACAATGCACAGTAAAAGACATCATTACAAGATGATTTAATATGTTTGCATGGTAAGTTCTAGATAATGAACCAAGCAGTGTGAATTCTCAGAAGAGGAACCAAATAGGCTCAGCTAATAATGCTGAAGGGAAGATAAGATTGTGAAGAAGAAATCAATGTAAGAGTGATTATATTGCACAACACACAGTAGAGGATGATTGAATAGGTTTGCATACTGTGATAATTAAAAGCAACTAGAATATACAGTATTTATAAACCAACACCACTCCAGCAGGACTACATTGTCAGTGGTGCAACATGCAAGACTTGAGAGGCATTGATTTTTCAGCTGGGATGACCATAAAAATAATTGCAGCTCAGTCGGCATAATGCTATTATGGTGCCAGCAATCCAACTTCAAATCCGGCGCTGTCGGTAAGGAGCTTGTACGTTCTTCCCATGCCTGCACGTGTTTCCTCCCACCCTCCAAAACGTATTGAGGTTGCAGGTTGATTGGTGTATTTGGGCGGCACGGACTCATGGGCCACAAGGGCCTGTTACCGTGCTTATGTCCAAATTTAAAACTTTAATTAAACTATTTAAAGACTAAACACAGGCAGCTCTTTCTCATGAGGCCTTCCCCACACTAATCTTGTGGTCATTGTGTGCAATTTCAGCTTTTCAACATTCAGATTTATGGTCAGCTCACAGACATGACATCATATACAATCCTGAGATTCTTTTTCCTATAGGCGAGGCAGAATTACCACATATTGGTAATCCAAAAACGTAAACAAACTGACTGCAATACAGTGATGAAAAAAAATCAATAAAATGTAAGAGTCCTTAAATGAGTCCCTGATTGAGTTTGTTGTTGAGGAGTCTGATGGTGGAGGAGGAGCAGCTGTTCCTGAACCTGGTGGTGGGAGTCTTGTGGCACCTGGACCTCTTTCCTGATAGTAACAGCAAGAATTGAGTGTGTGCTGGTTAGTATGAGTAGGCTTTCAAATGGTTCTTGATGGTGGGGAGGGTTTTACCCGTGATGTGCTGGACTGTGTCTACTATCCTTTGCAGGGCTTTACACTCAGGGCTATTGCTGTCCTCATACTAGTCCATGATGCAGCCGGTCTGCACACATTCCACCACACCTCTGTAGAAATTTGCCAGGGTTTTCAATGTCATTCCAAACCTCCGCAAACTCCCGAGGAAGTAGAAGCACTGATGCACTTTTCTTCACATTGCCATTAATGTGTTGGGTCCAGGAAAGATTTTCCAAGATAGTGACTCCCAAGAATTTAAATTTGCTCACCCTCTCCACCCAATGAACACTGGATCGTACACCTTTCGTTTTCCTTTCCTGGTCAACAATCAGCTCCTTGGTTTTGGTGACTTTGAGTGCCAGGTTATTGTTGGTGCCCCATTCAGCTAAGTTCTCAATCTCATCACTCCTTTTTAAACAACACACTGCCGTGGTATTGTCAGCAAATTTGTAGATAGTGTTGGGGTCATACCGAGCCACACAGTTGTAGGTGTAAAGTGAGTAGAGCAGGGGGCTAAGAACAAAGTCCTGTAGTACTCCAGTACTGATGGACCTTAAAGAAATGTTTCTCAACCTGTTGTTCATGGACCAGTGGTGATCTGTGGGTTTGTTACAGGTAGTCTTCAATTACATGATGAAGACAAATATTACTGATGTAATTAACAAATAATGTGTAAAACATGAAGGATATAAACTGACGAATAATTCTTGATCTGAGGCACTGATGAACCAGGAGTTAATGCAGATACAATGGTCCATAATAATACAATAAAAATACAATGGTAAATCTTGACCTATAATCATTTAGGTGCTTCCTGTGGTTGCAGGCATGACAAATTGCTTGACTCAAAATGTTTCACCAGAGATTATTTCCCTTTGAAAAATTATGATGTTAGATCATTTGAAAGCCTACTCATACTAACCAGGCCACAAATTTATAATTTTTGGCGGAATTTTTCTCACTTTTACTAAAACAAATTAACAAAAATACCTCTTTTACTATTTCCATGATCCATTTCATCATTGCAATCCATCGAAGCTTGATCTGCAACAGAACTACCCCCAGCTGTCTTGGACCTCACTATGCCGATGGATCTGGGAGAGGATGTAGAGAGAGGGTGGGTCTGGAGCTGTGCATCCCCTACTAACCTAAAATCCATTCACACACACGCTGTTCCTTTCTGAGGAGTGGAGTATTCTCACATCACACCTAGCAAACTGAATGAAGGATGGATAGCCAGAAGAAAAAGGATATCTGTAATTAATTGCTTCAAAATGCACACTCCAATGATCCCCAAATTTTGCAACATAAAATCAAACTACAGCTAGCCAATTTAAATTTAGACATACAGCATGGTAACAGGCCATTTTGGCCCACAAAACTGTGCTATCCAATTTACACCCAATTAACCTACACCCCCTACACCCCCCCCCCCCAGTACATTTTGAATGGTCGGTGGAAACCGGAGCCCCTGGGGAGAACCGACGCATTCACAGGGTGAATGTAGAAACTCCTTACAGACAGCGCGGGATTTAAACCCCGCTCCCAATCACTGGTGCGGTAAAGGCAATTATGCAAACCGCTACACCAGCTGTACCATCCCCCGTATACTGTTATGTGTATGTCTAATGATCATGTTATTTCAAAAGAATAGATTATATTTCCTAGTGTGCATTTCTGAGGTAATTTGAGGTATATATGAGAATTGGGTGTAGTCATGATTTTATACGGACCTCAGTCATACATCATTATGAATTGAAAATAAAAATAATACTGTAAAAGCTGTACTGTAAGTACAGCAAAGCCAGAATGATCTGGCTTTTGATTACAGAATGATCACATTTGAAAAGAGGAACAAAGTTAACATATAAGGTTGAGAAATGTTGGTAGTTCTGAAACACTTCATTAATAAGAGTAGGGACCCTGCTAAAAATAAATGACTGTGCTGCCAGAATTGCTGCAAAGGCAGTGCTGGTGGAGGGTGGAGAAAGGAGACATGGTGCTCCTCCTCATGTTTCTACTACCATGTCCAACTACTAATGACTCCATACCTGCCTGAAACAGCCTGTTAAAAGAGCCAATGGTGGTTAACTTCCCAGGACTGCGGGATCTGGATGGCAGCGCCTATTTTCGGCAGAAGCCTTAAGGGGTTGCAGACTCCGGGGAAGCAGAGAACTGCTGCAGGGCACCAGACAACAGGGAGAATATCCCCGATTGAGAAGGGGAAGCAAAGGCGACGAGCAGCGGTGACCATGGCAGTTGACCAGTGAGGGGCTCTGTGACTGAAGAACATGGGTTTTTGGTGACTTAAGGTGGGCAACCCATGCAGGCTGTGAGCTGCTGGCAACTGACTGAAGGGGTACCAGATATTGGAACCAGGATGCGAGAGGGGGCCAAGGGTGCTGAAGGCTTCCTGATCATGTCGGAGGTTTGGATCTGGAGTTCGGGTTGTCGATGGTTTGGACTGAAGGCTGTGTGGCTGTGTCGGCCGCAGGAGAACTGCAGGTAAATCTATGGACACTTAGTAACAAGTCTTTGGCTTGGCTTCGCGGACGAAGATTTATGGAGGGGGTAAAAAAAGTCCACGTCAGCTGCAGGCTCGTTTGTGGCTGACCAGTCCGATGCGGGACAGGCAGACACGATTGCAGCGGTTGCAAGGGAAAATTGGTTGGTTGGGGTTGGGTGTTGGGTTTTTCCTCCTTTGCCTTTTGTCAGTGAGGTGGGCTCTGCGGTCTTCTTCAAAGGAGGCTGCTGCCCGCCAAACTGTGAGGCACCAAGATGCACGGTTTGAGGCGTTTTCAGCCCACTGGCGGTGGTCAATGTGGCAGGCACCAAGAGATTTCTTAGTAACAAGTACAACCCAACAAAACAGCGTTCTCTAGCCCTCTGCGCTAAACATGCGGACACACAACTAAATAGAACTCACATACAGACAAATAATACATATGCAGGAGATGAAATTTATCAATAAAAATAAATAAATAAATGTTGTTTCGTGACTATGAGAGTCTCAGATAGTTAGCAAGAGCAGTTTCTTGGTTTTTCAGCATCCTCAGTGCCTGTGGGAAAGAAGCTATTCCTCAGCCTGGTGGTGCGGGCTGTATCCTACTGTATCTTTTTCCCAGTGGAACCAGCTGAAATATGTTGTGTAAAGGGTGGAAGGGGTCCTCAAAGATTTTGTGTGCCCTCTTCAGACAACAATACCAGTAGATCATGTCGATGGTGGGGGTGGGGAGAGAGACCCATTCTTATGGTCCTGTGAATTTACTTCCAAACCATTTCTCTGCATCAACTGTACCACACTGTGATGCATCCAGCTAGGATGCTCTCAATAGTGTTCCTATAGAAGATTGATATAAACCTTCTGGATGTGCCCAATGCCAATTAACAACTTATTAAATTGTACATGCATATGTTAAATTAAACATGCATATGTTTAGTTACCCAGGTGAAGTCATGTATCTGACTACTATAATGCTTTATACACTCCAACAAACTGACAATTTGCCTGTAAACCAAGCATCTTGCCAATCAATCTTTGAATGTTAAGGCATTAACAAAAACACATTAGCTCGATTTTAATGAATCATCCCTGTTATATCATCCACGATAAAATTATTAAACAATTGTTTGCATTTCTACAAATTGGGGTTCCCTGCTGGCAGCCCGTGGCGTTACAGCTTCTATTAGCTGTTCCTACCCTTTTTAATCTTTTCAGCTTTTTTCCAAAGTTATTCTTTTCTTTTAATTATTTTCTTCTTAAAATTCTTTTTAAGTAAGTTTAATATGGCTACATGAAGAGCTAAAGCTGGAAAAAAGAAGAAACCTCCATCTTTGGAGAATCGACCTCTACTATTCTGGAATACATTAAAGACCTGAGGAAGGATGTTAAAGAATCTAAAAATGATGGAAGTATATCAAAGCGATTTTTGACTGATATCTAATAGCATTTATTGTCCTAGATACTTGTTCTGTTTTTAACTGCCATGCTAAAACCTTTTGTGATCTCTCCCCTAATTCATAATACCTTTGTTTAGTCCTCCGTACAAGTTTTTCAAATTTATAAGTCTGCAACAAGTTATATTGAAATTTTATATTTACCAGTCGTATTTTTTTAATCCTCCATTGAAACACGCTGTAGGTCTTTCTCCAAAGCTTCAATCTCCTTCTTCAATTTGTCAACTTCAGCTATTCTCTGCTTCTTAACTTTGGCTGTATAACTAATAATTTATCCCCATAAATATGCTTTCAAAGGTCCCATAAAACAAATTAAGAATCAACTGAACCCACATTTATCTTCAAAAAACTTTGAATATGTTCCGTTATAAACTTACAAAATTCCAGATCTTTAAGTAAAAAAGAATTAAAACACCACCTGAATATATTCCCCATCCTCTCCGAAGTAATTAATAACAAAGAATGATGAGACTAAGTCCTCAATTTATATACAGCTTCCATAATTCATCTTTCCAAATTCACTGATACTAAAAAACAAATCTATTTTTGAAAAGGAATCATATCGGAATGAATAAAATGAAAAATCCTTTTCTGTAGGATTTAATTTCCTCCATATATCAATTAAATTCAGCTCTTTCAATAAAACCATCAACTGTTTAGCCATCTTAGTCCTAGTTACTTTTTTAGGAGATTTGTTCAATAATGGATCTAAACAACAATTGAAATCACCTCCTATCATAATTTTATCATAAACCTGATTCAAATTAAAGAAATGAATTCACCATAATTTTTTTTCATCAACATTTGGAGCATATACATTCATTAAAGTCTAAGATTCTGAAAAAATTGTACAATTAACAATCAAAAGTCTACCAGCTGCTTCAAAAACTGATTCCAATTTGAAAGGTAATTTCTTATTAATCAAAATAGCCACTTCTCTTGCCTTAAAATTAAATAAAGATGATACTACTTGCCCAACCCAGTCTCTTTTCAATTTCTGATGTTCTTTCTCAGTCAGGTGAGTCTCTTGCAGAAAAGCTATGTCAACATTCAACTTTTTAAGATAAACTCATACTCTTTTTTTTGCTTTTAATAGGGTTAGTTAGCCCATTAACATTAAAAGTAACATAGTTTAAATTAGCTATTTAAAATTTTATCATTCCCTCCACTATAAATGGTGCCTCCCCATGACAACAATACACAAAAGGTTAAATTGTTCCTCCGTAAAAGATAGAAAAAGAAAGAAAAAATCCCATAATAATAAAAAAAATCCAAAAATATATAAAAAAAAACCCCCGTAGAATTACTTCCCTCAATTATGCGGGAGTGACAAATGCCACAAAGTGGCCGATGACTTCAGAAGGATTCGCAGTTGGACCATCCCCCACCCCTCGCCAAACAAAGCAATCAAAAAAAGTAAAAATTCAGTATTACTTTCAATCTCTTCCAAGTAAGGTACTTTATAAATTTTTTAAGGATATTAATTATTTGACAAGAAAGTTTTTGTGGAAAGATAAAATGGTGAGAGTCTCATTACAAAAATTAACATGGAAATATGCATTGAGTAGTTTACAATTACCTAATTTTCAATATTATTATGAATCGGCTCATTAAAATTTAGAAATAGTATGTTTGTTTATTATCAACTTTGAGCTTTGGTGAAAGATATGTATGGTAGAGAGATGATTTTATCTGTATTGACAGAATTTGAATCTTTGATTTCTTCTATACCAAAAAAGGGTTATATTTCTGTTATGTATCAAGTGTTATAAGACAATATGGATAAACCAGAATGGGAGAAGTCTAAACTTAAATGGGAAAATGATTTAGCTTTTATTTTTCCTGAAGATTACTGTCATGTGTTACGCCAGTGTAACTAAATTGACAAATGTACAGTATGGAATTATAATTTTTTACATCAGTTATATTTCACTCCAGAGAAATTGAAAAAATATGGTTTTAGTAACTCGGATTCTTGTTTTAGATGTGGTACTGGTACTTTTTTACATGCTGTTTGGTCTTGTGCTTATGTGCAATCATTTTTGGAAGAAATTAGGTTAACTCTGAAAAAAAATTATATAACATTAAGTTACTATTAGATCCATCTATTTATTTTAATAGTTCCTTTAAAGGGATTAGGGCTGGATAAATTTCAAATTGTATTTGTATGTTTAGTACTGTCTGTAGCTCAAAAATATGTAGCAAGTACATGGAAAGATAACACAATGATTAATATAACACGATGGCATAATTAATTGAAAGCTTATATTGTTATGGAAAAAAATATTTAATTTGCATGTTAATTATTCTTTTTAATCAATAAATGGTTATTCTATTAGGAATATATGCATTTAGATGTAAATTGATGTATTATATATTTTTCCTTTTTTTAGCTCTCCTTAAGAGAGCTGGCTGATGGGGTGGGAGGGGTATTTCTTTTTTTTGTTTTTCGTTCTGTGTTTATGTTTTTAATTTTCTTTTTTATATACAATTATTCTTGTTTGATTTGGGAAACTATTGAATTAGATCAGATTGGTTAAAAGAAAATGGATCAATTTATTTATCGATGGAATCCTCAGTTATTACTTTATAATCTACCAATGTTGAAGCATTTATTTGAGTTATGCATGAATAAAAATGAACAGCTTGGTACAGAAGTAAGAGTTTTGCTAAGACACCTTTATTTCAAAATAAACTTTTACCATTTACGGATAATAATCAATTATTGAAATTATGGGAACAAAAAGGTGTGAAATTAGTAAAAGATCGTTATGAAGCAGGACATTTTATTTCCTTTCAGTAAATAAGAGATGTATAATTTAACTTTTACCATTTACGGATAATAATCAATTATTGAAATTATGGGAACAAAAAGGTGTGAAATTAGTAAAAGATCGTTATGAAGCAGGACATTTTATTTCCTTTCAGTGAATAAGAGAAGTATAATTTACCTTTGAGTACTTTTTTTTAACTTATTACCAAGTTAAACATTTATTGTCAGAAAATTTTGGATGTACTTTGGTCTTCTGAGAAGCTCTAAATTTGAGAGTTTACTTATTGGTGGAACAAGGAATGGTTTTATATCAAATATGTATAATTTATTGTAGGCTAAATCCTTTAAGCCAGATGTAGATAAAACAAGAGTGAAATGGGAGAGAGATTTGAGGATAGATATCCCCCTGGAAGATTGGATGTTAATATGTGAAGACAGTATGACCAAGATTGTGACTAGTTCATTATAATTTTATTCATCAATTGTATTTAACTCCTGAGAAATTAAAGAAGTTTAAATATATCACTTCGGATTCATGTTTTAGATGCCAAAAGGAAGTAGGAACCTTCTTACATTAGGTTTGGCTATGTGAAACAGTTAAACCTTTTTGGAATAAAATTAAAGAATTTTTGGAAGTTATGTTTAAATTTAAAATTAATGTAGACCCTACAATATTTTTAATTGGGCGATATTAAATCATTGTATTTAGAATTGAAATTAGATAAATCTCAGATTGCTTTTCTGAGGTGAGCTATAGCAGTAGCTCGGGAATGTTTGGCAGTTACTTGGAAGAATGATATTCTGTTGAATATTCAACGATGGCATACGGAGATAAGATCATGTATTCCTTTAGAGAAGATAACATATAATTTGCAAAATAATTATTCTTTTTTTAATGAAAGTTTGGAGCCCATATATGGATTGGATGTGTACTAATTCTTGAAATATTTTCCCATGGATGGGTGGTGCGGTCCCCAACCATGACACATTTAAATGTATTATTTTAGCTATTCTCCTCCATTTCTTTCTTTCTTTTTTTTCTGGGGTAGATTAGTAGAGGGGTGGGTTAAATGGGGATGGGGAGGGGGTATTAAGGGATAAAATATGTATTACATTGTATTTTACATGTATTAACTATTATTGATTATAAATAAAGTTTAAAAAAAAGATATCAAAGCATCTATTGCTCATGTAGCCAATAAACTGCAAGTGTCACAGACTGTTATTGAAATTCATGATACCAAAATTATGCATCTGGAAATATCAGCTGAATTTTTGGAAGCCCAACTTCAGGACTTGCAATGAGATAATACTGTGATAAATAAATCTAATGATTTTTTTTACTGAAGAATGTCATGGACTTGGAGGCTCGCAGGAGAAGAAACAATTTAAGAATTATCGGATTAAAAGAAGAAACTGAATCTCTCTGAGTCTATCCGGTAAACTTTTTATAATAAATTGATTGTTTTATTAATATTTATGGCCCTAATATAGAAGATCCAAACTTTTTTGAATGGCTTTTTTCTCTCTTATTGGATTTAAATTTATATTCTTTGATTGTAGGAGGTGACCTGAACCGTTGGCTAGATCCTGTACTCAATCGCTCAGCTCCCAAAACTGCCATATTAAACAAGTCTGCTGTACTCATTAACTCGTTCATGTTAGAGTGTGGCATAATAGGTATTTGTAAATCTTTCCATCTTAATGATACGGAATTCTGTTTTTACTCTAAGGTGTATGATACATATTCTTGGATTGATTATTTCCTTGCAGATAAACAACTAATTCCACTTATTGATTCCTGTAAATATGAGAGCATATTAATCTCTGATCAGTCTCCAGTGGCATTTTCAATTTCCAAATTTACCTAGAATACTAAACAATGGCATTTGAATCCTATTTTATTGTCTGATCCTGACTTTTTGAAATTCATAAAAGTTCAAACTGCTTTATTTTTTTCAAAATATTCCTCTTTGGAATGGTAGTATGGGACACTTTTAAAGCTTATATTAGAGGTCAAATTATTTCATTTATGGATAATGTCAAAAAGAGAGCTAATTTAGAGAGAGATGAATTGGACAATCAATTGAAGCTTATAGACCAGCAGTACGCTGCAACTTTGAAATCTGAGCTTTATATAAAAATAAAGGGATGAACTTAAAACTAAGCACGATTTGCCTCTTACTTATCCTATTCAGATTCAACTTTTAAAGAGTAAATCAAAATTTTACATCCACGGTGATAAACCAGGAAAGCTCCTAGCTATCCAGTTGAAAGACTGCTAGGCAACTTATTTCAGAAATTCGTAAAGACAATGGGATTATTAGTACTGATCATGTCGAGATAAATTAAGCTTTTTGACAGTTTTATTATAACCTTTATAAATCAGAATCTCTTAAGGATTCAATTTTTATGGAAGAAGTTTTAGATAAGTTGATTAGTCCTTTGCCTTCTTCATAAGACCAGCCACAGTTGGAAAAGCCTTTCTCCTCTGAGGAGATTATTGCAATAATGAATGCTTTACAAGCTGGCAAAATTCCCAGCCACGATGGTCTTCCAGCTGAGTTTTATAAAACTTTCTCGCAATCATTGACACCCCGTTTAGACTCAGATCGCTCTGAATCTTTTGCTGTTGGGAAATTTCCTGCTACTTTTTAATGAAGCCTCAATTTCACTTATTCCCAAAAAGACTGTTCCTCTTAAAAGCCAATTTCTTTTTCGAATGCAGATGCTATGATTTTGTCTAAAATAGTGCCTTGTAGGTTGGAAAACATTATGCTTTTTATTATTTCTGAAGATAAACTGGGTTTATTAAGGGTCATCATTCACAATTTAATATCCGTTGCTTATTAAATATCTTTACTCTCCTCCTGTCTCATCTTCTGAGTGTGCTATCTTGTTAGATGCTGATAAAAACTTTTTGATAGGGTAGAATGAGACTATTGATTTAAAGTGTTAGAAAAAATTAATGTTGGTGCTATAATTATCAATTGGATTAAATTGATGTATTTATCTCCAATTGCCTCAATCTTTACCAGTTATTTTAAATCAAAACCCTTTCATCTTTACCAATGGAACTAGGCAAGGTTGTCCTCTTAGCCTGTTATTATTTAATTTGACATTAGAACTGCTAGCTGTGGCTTTTTGGCAATCTAATGACATCTCTGTAATCTTAAGAGGTGGGAGTGTTCATAAGGTTTCTTTATATGCAGGTGATCTTCTGTTGTATATTTCAGACCATGATCATTCGATTTCATCCATTATGTCATTGCTTCACCAATTTGGTCAATTTTTAGGTTGTAAACTAAATTTTCAGAAAAGAGTTTTTTGTATTGAATTCTTTTGGTTCTCTCAGTACTGTCCTTCCTTATAAAATAGCTAAAAATCAATTTAATTATTTACATGTTTCTATTATTAAAAATTATAATAATTTGTTGAACAAGGATTTTGTTACTTTAATGAACTATATGAAGATGTCTGTAGCTCAGGGGTCTCCTCTCTTGATGCCCCTAATTGGACAAATTAACCTTATTAAGATGAACATCGTACCCAAGTTTTGATATATTTTCAAAGCTGTTCCTAAGCTGTTTTATTCACTTGACTCAATTATTTCCTCATATTTCAAAAAATAAACATCCTCATCTTAGTGAAGTTTTCCTTCAGAACCTTCAAAAGATAGGTGGTTTGGTATTACCTAATTTTAGATTTTACTATTAGGCAACTAATATTAGATTTATAATTTTTTTGGATTCATTCGAAGGATAGAATGGACTCTTCAAATTGGATTAATTTAGAAATTAACTCTACTAAAAAATATTCTTTTGATACTTGGAGTGCCATAACCTTTTTCTGCTTCTAAATTATCTGATAATTTTGTTGTTAAGCATACTTTGAGAATTTAGAAAATGTTTCGGGTATCATCCATTTTTACATGCTCACCCTATATTACTTAATTCTATTTTTTCCACTTTCTGTGCAAGATCTGCTTTTTGTGAATAGCTTAAGCTACGTATCTAATCTTTTCAAGATTTATTTATTGATCATAAAATAGCTTCATTTGAATAACTATCTCTTAAATTTAATCTTCCCTAAACATTATTTATATAGATCCCCATAAATATGATAGGGATGATCTATGATTTTAAACTGAATCAACAAAAGTTGATAGCATCTATATATGATTTATTAGGAAAGTCTAGGAATAATTCCATAATAAGATTAAAACATTATGGGAGCAAGATCTTCAACTTTCATTTTCAGATACAACATGAGATTCTATCTTAAAATTGGTAAATTCATCTTCTTTGTGTGCCAAAATTTAAGGTAGTACCTCAAGTTTACTTTTCTAAAGTTCAATTAGTTAACATTTCCTCAAAATGTACCAGGTGTATGACTGAAGAAGATACTTTATTACATATGTTTTGAACTTGTTACTCTCTTCCCATTTTTGGGAAGTTATCTTTTGTACCTCATCTTTAGTTCTCAATGTAAATCTGATACCTAATCCTATAATTGCCCTTTTTAGATCAACTAAAACAACTGATTTGAATTTAACTATATCTCAATCCCTATGTAGCATCTTTTACCTCCCTTATTGCTAGACATTCAATATTGATGAGATGGAAAGATGTTGTCCCTCCTACTTATACTCAATCACTATCCAAAATGATAGCATGCTAACTTTGGAAAAAAAAGTCAGATGTTCTTCTACTGTAATGGATTTAAATTTTCCAAGTTTATGGGGTCCTTTTATCAATTATTTTCACAACTTATAAGACCAGTTGGACCTTGCTTTGTGAGTTTGTTGTTTCTTTTAATGGTAGTGAAATTATAGGTACTTACCAGATAACTTCAGAAGGAAAGGGGTTAGAATTTGTAGTATAGTATAATAGTTATATTTTTTAAATCTTTTTTCAATTCGCCACATGTTGTAACTGTTTAAGTGTTTGCTTTTTATTTTACTTATATCATTGGTTTATTTTCTGTATATTCCTTTTTATATATTTCCTTTCATTAATGGCTTGATTTACTTATGTACTATTACTATGTAAAATCCAATAAAAAATCTTGAAAAAGAATTTCTACAAATCAATACTCATACTGCTTTTTGAGGTAAGATGCAACATGAAGCATTTATAAATGTACAAGTTCCCTTACAGCAATTTTCATCTGCTTAATCACCATTAGTTCTTTTACGATGCTGAAAGACTTCATTTAGTTCACCTTTCGGACGTGGAGATTGCAGGCAGGACCATGATGCCCACAGAATGGAGACAGTCAGCTCCCACCTTCAATTGCTGCAGTCTTTCATGAGAAATTCTCCCACATTCCAATAGAGGAGGACTTTCCCATCGCTTAAAACTGCAGAATGTGTAGTCTCGTTAGATGCAGTAAAGGTTTTTGATAGAGTGGAATGGAAATATCTGTTTGAAGTTTTAATTTTGGCCCTGGTTTTATCTCTTGGATTAATTTGATTTATCAAGGTCCAGCTGCTGCTGTCATCACGAATAATCAAAAATCTTCACTTGTTAGGTTATTTTGAGAAACTAGACAGGGTTGTCCTCTTGGACCTTTACTATTTAATTTAGCTTTGGAACCCCTAACAACATAATTTAGAGGTTCCAGTCACATTTGGGAAATTAATGAAGGAGATGGAATTCACAAAGTATGTTTATATGGAGATGATCTTTTAGTATATATTTCACATCCTGAGATATCTATTCTCTAATGTTTGCTTTCCCAATATGGTATAAATTGAATCTTTATAAGACTGAATTATTCCCAATACACATGCACCTATTTGGAATGGTTAAAGATCTGTATAATTTTAACTTTCTTTCTTTGATAGATTAGTGAAACAATCTCTTTCTAAATGATATCTATTGGCTTTACCTTTAACAGGTCATATTAATGCTATTAAGATGAAATTTTACCTAAATGTTTGTATTTATTTCAAGCAGTCCCTGTTTTTATTCCAAAATTTTTTTTTGACAATATTGACTCTAAAATATCTTCCTATATTTAGAATAAAAATAATACAGATTGAGTAAATTCCATTTGCAGAAATTAAAGAAAGATGGTGCAATGGCTTTACCTAATATTAGACTCTATTATTGGGGCAGTTAACATCCACTATATTATTTTCTGGGTCTACTATTCTGATAAATTTGAACACCCTTATTGGGACCCTCGTATGGTAAAAGGACTGGATGGGTTTTTCAAATGGGTACATGAAAGTTTTCTACATCAATATATAGAGGTACCAACAAGAGAAGGTTCAATACTTGATCTTTTTTTAGGGAACCAGGCAGGTCAGGTGGCAGAAGTCTGTGTAGGTGAGCATTTGGGTCCAGTGACCATAATATCATTAGTTTCAAGTTAATTATGGGGAATGATAGGTCTGGTCCTCAAGTTGAGGTTCTGAATTGGAGAAAGGCCAATTTTGAGGAAATGAGGAAGGATCTCAGAAGAGCCAATTGGAATGTTATTTTCAGAGGATGCATCCAGCAGGTGGAAGGCCTTCAAGGTCAACCTTTTGAGAGTGCAGAGATTGCGGATAGGCAACAAGGAGCAAATGAGATACATGCAGAGTATAGAAAATGCAAGAGAATGCTTAAGAAGGAAATTAGGAAGACAACAAGAAGACATGAAGATGCTTTGGCAGATAATGTTAAAGAAAATCCAATATACAAGCATATTAAAAGTAAAAGGATTATAAGGGACAAAATTGGACCCCTAGAAAATCAGAGTGGTGAACTACGTGTGGAGCCTCGCAAAACGGGAGAAGATCTTGAACAATTTTTTTTACATCGGAATTTACGCAAGAAATTAGCATAGTGAATAAGGATGGAAGGGAAATCAATAGAGGTGTCATGGAACATATGGAGTTTAAGGAGGAGGAGGTGCTTGCTGCCTTGTAATGAATAAAGGTAGACAAATCCCCTGGACCAGATATGATATCCCCTGCACCTTGAAGGAGATGAGTGCTTAAATTGCAGGGCCCTTGGTGGATATGGGGGAGATGCCAGAGGATTGGAGAGTAGCTCATGTGGTCCTGCTGTTTAAAAAGGGCTCCAAAAGTAAAACAGGCAATTTTCAGCCAGTGAGCCTGATGTCAGTAGTACGTAAATTATTTGAAGGATCTTTGGGAGATAGAATATATAGATATTTGGTCTGTTATCAGCTGATTAAGGACAGTCACCATGGATTAATGCACGATAGATCATGTTTAACAAATCTTGTCGAGTTTTTTGAGGAAGTTACCAAGAAGGTTGAAAAGAGAAAGGCTGGGGATGTTGTTTATATGGAATTTCGTAAGGCTTTTGACAAAGTTCCAGGTGAGAGGTTGATTGAGAAGGTTAGGATATATGTGCGTGCGTGCGTGCATGCGTGCGTGCGTGTGCACACACACACACACACACACACACACACACACACACACACACACACACACACACACACACATATAAATGTGAGAGAGAGAGAGATGTTGCAAACTGGATTCAAAGTTGGCTTGGTGGAAGAAAACAGAGTGGTGGTGGATGATTACTTCTCAGACTGGAGGTCTGGGAGGAGTGGTGTGCCTCAGGGATCTGCATTGGAACTATTAATAAATAAATACAAGAGGTCATAGCTTGAGAGTGAAAGGGGAGAGGTATAAGGGGAAATGTTTTCACTCAGAGAGTGGTAGAAGTGTGGAATGAGCTGCCATCTGACGTAGTGAATACAGATTCAATCTTGAGTTTTAAAAATAAATTGGATAAATATATGGATAGGTGGTATGTGGGTGGAAAGAAAAAAATTGAAAACAACTGTTTTAATCGTACCTAATTGACCCGCTATGTGCACGGTTTCATAACTCCAAAGGAAATGGGCCAATTATGGTGGCCCCTCAGAGCCCCCTTGGGATGCATCACAAAATGAAGGATGAACACAACGATCCAGCAGGCTGCACAAGGCATGCGCTGCCTTCCAAATGGCCACAGCTAAAGGATCTAACTAGCCTATCAAGGAAAGCGGATCGCAAATGCACCAATTAGCGCTGAGGGGGCTTTGACCACCCCCCTCATCTTGAGAATAAAACCAGGGTTGTGTGTCCAATAAAGCTCAGTCCGCTATAGGCTCCGCAGAGCCATAGTGTGTAGCAGCTAGATACACAATAACAATTTTTCTCAAGCAACATATTTCAGTAACAATGATTCTCAACCTTCCCTTCCCACTCACATACCACCTAAAGCAATCACAGAGCACCGATGACATAGGTTTAACCAAACCATAGTCCTTTTCAATTTCAAACTTTGCAGCTGAGCTCCACATTCTAACCACTCTGTATAAGTGTTTAACCTCGGGATATTTTGTAGTGATGCAGAAAAAACTTAAATGAAAAATCCATTGTAGTCTTTGCAATTGTAATGTGTTCCTTGCCCCTTTGCTCCATTCACAATGATCATTATGGCTTAGTTCTAAGGCTCTCAAACAACCATGAAATTACCTGGGGCCTTTGACCCAAGAATGCTTGTTATCCTCAGAAATGCCAGGATCTGAACAATGCTATAAACTTATAGATACTTTGCTAACTGTAAAACTCCACACCTTATCCTGCAAAGATTTGTTTTGCCAGATTGGATTAATTACCATGCATCAAGTTGATCATTTATTCACTCCCAAATAAATGTAAACTAGTGAGGTTCAGATTTATTGTCAGAGTACATTCATGGCATCACATACATCCCTGAAATACTTTTACCTGTGGGTGCAGCAGTATCACTACTAACTGGTAGTCCAAAAAAAATTGTACACAGTGTATACATGTAAGCAAATAAAGAACTGTAAAAAGATAACAAATGTAAATAAACTGAAGGTGCAATGCAGAGAGAATAAAAAAAGAAAATCAATAAAGTGCACAAGTCAGAGTCCTTAAATTAGTCTCTGATTGAGTTTGTTGTTGAGGAGTCTGACGGTGGAAGGGGAGCAGCTGTTCCTGAACCTGGGGGTGCGAGTCTTATGACCCCTTTTCTGATGGCAGCAGCAAGAACAGAGCATGTGCTGGGTGGTTTGGGTCTTTGATGATTGTTACTGCTCTCCAACGGCAGCGTTCCCTCTAGATGTACTCAATAGTTGGGAGGGTTTTTCCTGTCATGTCCTGGGCTTTTTGCAAAGTTTTATGCTCATAGTTGGTGCCCCCATACCAGACCGTGATGCAGCTGGTCAGCACATTTACCACCACACAGCTTTAGAAATTTGCCAGGCTTTCTGGTGTCATTCCAAAGCTTTGCAAACTCCTGAGGAAGTAGAGACACTGACGTGCTTTCTTCACAGTGTCTTTGCTGAGCTGGGTCCAGGAAAGATCCTCTGTGACTCCCAAGAACCTAAGAGCTCAGCCTCTCCATCTCTGATCCCCCAAGGATTACTGGATTGTAAACCTCTGGCTTTCCCTTCCTGAAGTCAACAATCAGCTCCTTAGTTTTGGTGACACTGAGTACAAGATTCTTGTTGTTGGTGCACCATTCAGTCAAGTTTTCAATCTCCCTCCTGTATGCTGACTCATCTCCTTCCTTTATACAACCCACTACCGTGGTATAGTTGGCGAATTTGTAGATGGTGTTATTTTAAAACTCTTTCAAAGTATAATTATTTTGAAAGAGTGCAGCACCTTTCTCTCGCTACTGTTAATTCTGAATAAAAGATATTGCTACTATTGGCAGTTTATATAAGATACTTTTTGGATTCATTGGGATGCAAAACTTCATATGTGGAAAGGAGGACATTATCATTGATTTTACAGTTTTCCATATTTTTAGAATATTTGCAATATAATTTAGTCTAATATAAATGTGGCAATCTGCTGCAGCATATGGATTCAAGTCATGCTCCCAGAAAGCTCAAGAAACTGAAATTATGCTTCCTGATGAATCAACTGGTGATAACAGCAGTTAATGTAACAGAGTGAAACCTGATTGTGCTGAATTAAGCGGAACATGTGATTTTAGTAATCTGGAGGTCAGGGAGGAGTAAACACAAGGATTCCTATACTTGATGATGATCCAAAATCATGAGCTGAAATTCCAAGGTGCAATAGCTCATCTTCTCACCATAAAGTGCCTGAGTGGCATAAAACTGTCACAGGAATAAAGCTTCCAGCAATGAGGACGTGAGAGGCGACATTTTGTGCAAATAATCAAAACGCTAGACCAACAAACTCAGAAATGAACAACTTCCTCAGAATAATTTCTTCCTGCCCAGGTACTGATGCTGAAACCATAGGTCACTACCTTCACTTCACAACGCAACGTTTGGAGACTCCACGAGTATAAAATTGTGGAAATCCTGAGGTTGTTTTCAGTGATTCTCTGCTCATCTACAAGCTTTGCAATGGTTCACTACAAGCTGCAAGAGCAGCTGAAATCAACAAATTCTGGGAAACCAAGATGCTGACCTGAGATAGACTTATTTGCTGGCATCTGGGTCAACATCCTGCTCAACCATTTCTATCCAAGGACTTGTCCAAATGTTTTTCAACCGTATAATTGTGCCCATGTGGTAGTGTACTCTCTCATGGCGAACTGGCCCTGCGTGTAACGCCACATGGCGGGGATGATGGCGCTGTCAGGGTTTTCTCCCTGCCTCAAGTCTCCTGCCCAGCGCATGCCTGGGGCAGTGATTATGATGCCATAATGCACAAGGTGACTGAGCTCATGCTGCCCTTAAAAGGGCGTGCACTGAATTTGAATAAAAACAGTCATTAATGACTTTCAATGTGGTGGCTGAGTCTTTCTTGGCTGTGTCCAGCACTACATTGGTGACCCCATTGAGCCCAGATGCCTCTCTGGTCTCAAGAACATGGATCCGGCAGAAATCAACACCGTTGCCATCAAACTGTCCCCCTTCTGGACCCATCACCCATGTACATGGTTTGGGCAGCCGGAGGTGCAGTTTCAACTGAGGAACATTTCAGTAGACGCCACAATGTTCTACCACGTCATGAGTGTGCTGGAGGAAGAAACGGCAGCCAGGTTGGACAATCTAATACACAACCCACTGGCTGAGGGTAAATATCCTGCCCTCATGAACCTGCTCCTTGGCACTTTCGGGCCTCCCCTCAGTAGCGAGCCTCCAGGATCCTGCACCTCGACGGGTTTAGGGACCGCACACCATTGGCACTAATGGGTGAGAATCTGGCGCTGGCGGAGGATCACAAAGCTTGCTTCCTATTCCATCAGATCATCCTCGAGCAGATGCCCGGGGCCATCCAACTACTCCTGGTGGATGAGGACCACAGATCCATGCCTAGTCATTGGTTAGCATGAAGAGCATGAGGCTGGTCTATGCTCACACCTTCCATTCGGTGAGCCTGGACGCCTCTAACGCCTGCAGGCCCGAGACCACCGCAATTTCCACTTCCAGGGATGAGTATTCGAACATACTCCATGAGTTCCCCGCCATCCTTCAACCACGATTCAGTGCCACCTTACCCCAGCACGGAGTATACCACCATATCTCCTCGCAGGGCCCCATGCTGCACGCCAATCCCAAACAACTTCCACCCACGAAGCTGCAGCTGGCAAAGGAGGAGTTTTCCCATCTGCACGAGTTGGGGATCGTCCATCGCTTGGAAAGTGCCTGAACATCCCCTCTCCACATGGTCTACAAATCCTCCAGGGGCTGGAGGATTACCGGCATTTGAATGATGCAACCACACTGGACAGGTACCTGGTTCAACACATTCATGACTTCTCAGCCAATCTCCATGGCGCGCAAGTCTTCTCCAAGGTCGATCTGGTGCGGGGGTATTATCAGATCCAGGCTCACCCTGAGGACATTGGCAAGACAGTGATCATCACCCCCTTTGGCCTCCGAATTCCTGTGTATGCCTTTCGGCCTCAAGAACGTGGCACAGACTTTTCAGCGCTTCATGGACGCAGTGGGTAGGGACTTGGACTGTGTGTTTATCTACCTGGATGATATCCTTATTGCCAGCCGCAACTGTGAAGAGCACAAGGCACACCTTCGTACCCTGTTTGCCTGACTGGTGGAGTTTGGCCTCACAGTCAACAGTGCCAGTTTGGCAAACAGATGCTGTAGTTCCTAGGGCCCACCATCTCGGCACCCGAGAAGGTCACGGCTGTCCAGCAGTTCCCCAAACCCACCACTCTCAAGGGCCTACAGGAGTTCGTGGGGATGGTGAATTTTTATAATTGGTTCATCCTCGGCACCAACCCCACCATGCGACCGCTTTTCGCATTGATCAGCACCAAGGAGAAAGTCCTGACCTGGTCGGAGGAGGCAGTGACCGCTTTTGCCACAACAAAGGAGACCCTCGCCAACGCAACTCTATTGGTGCACCCACTCCTGGAGGCACACACGTGGCTCTCAGTAGAAGCCTCTGCCACGGTGGTAGGGGGCTTACTCAAGCAGTGGTTCAATGGACAGTGGTGCCCACTGCCCGCCGGATCTCAGTTACAGCACTTTCGACTGGGAGCTCCTGGTGCTGTACCTGGCCATCCGGCACTTTCAATACTTTCTGGAGGGCAGGCCCTTCACGGTGTTCATGGACCACAAGTCCATCATGATGGCCAAAGATCTGAGGTTGGCTCACCAGCAACGCCACTTCTCCCACGTGTCGGAGTTCACCACCAATATCCAGCACAGGGCAGGCAATGCGCTCTCTCGTCCGGTGATCAACGCTCTCATTCCCGGCCTTGACTACACACAGTTGGCACAGGCCCAGAAGCAGGACACAGAGACGCAGGCTCTCCGGTGTGCCATCTCTTGCCTCGAGCTCCAGGACATTCAGTTGCCTAACAGCGTGGATACACTGCCCTGCGACGTCTCCACCGGCTCGGTGCACCCGGTTGAGGGTTTTCAGCTTAGTCCATGACCTAGCTCAACCCTCAGTGAAGACTTCAGTGGGAATGGTGGCAGAGCGGTTTGTGTGGCATGGGCTCAAAAAGGTGGCTGAGATGGTGAGGAACTGCACCAGGTGCCAGGCCTCCAAGGACCACCGGCATACGCAGGCCCCAATCCAGCAATTCGACCCGGCGATGCAGAGATTTCAGCACATCCATGTTGATGTCATAGGCCACCTGTCGGTGTCCAGAGAAGCGCGCTACCTTCTCACAATAGATGATTAGACCACGAGATGGCCAGAGGCCGTTCACATCAAAGAGACTTCCGCAGAGACCTGCGCCTGGAACCTAGTTAGTCGTTGGATTGCTAGGTTCAGTGTCCCAGTGCATATCACCAGTGACAGGGTCACCCAGTTCATCTCCGCATTCTGGGCTCAGCTAGCGAACCTCCTGGGGGTTAAACTCCACCACACCACAGCCTACCACCCACAAGCAAATGGTTTGGTGGAGAGGTTTCATCGTCATATGAAATCCGCCCTCTTGGCTCGCCTCAATGGCCCAGGCTGGGCAGACGAATTGCCCTGGGTCTTGCTTGGCATCAGAGCAGCACCCAAGAAGGACCTACAGGCATCTTCTGTGGAACTGGTCTACGGCGCGCCGCTCTTGCTGTCTGGTGAGTTCTTTGTCCTGGAGCCCAACATCACGCCCGAGCACGTGAACCTTTTGGCAGATCTCCATAAGAAACTATCCTCGCTAGCCCCCCCCCCACCTCCCTCGCATCATTGTGTCCAGCCGACACATCATCCCAAAGAGCTGGACTCGGTGGAATTCGTATTTGTTCAGCGCGGCCCACATACGGCACCTTTACAACGGCCATACAAATGTCCATACAAGATCCTCCAGTGGACCAGCAGGACATAGGGGGTAAACACAAACTTTTCACCGTGGACCATTCGAAGGCGGCAGACTTAGACCTATCACAGCCAGTGCAGATGGCTATGCCCAAATGCCGGGGCTGCCTGCCCAAGCGGCGGGACACATAGCCGGTTCTGTTGGGGGGGGGGAGGCTGTGTGGCGGTGCACTCTCTCATGGCAAACCGGCCCCATGTGTAATGCCATGTGGTAGGGCAGCCATGGGAAGATGGCGCTGTCAGGGTTTTCTCCCTGCCTCAAGTCTCCTCCCCAGCGCACACCTGGGGCAGTGATTATGACATCACAATGCACAAGGTGACTGAGCTGAATTTGAATAATAACAGTCATTAGTGACTTTCAATGTGGTGGCTGAGTCTTTCTTGGCTGGGTCCAGTCCTACACACACTTCCTTTTGGCACCTTGTCCATATACCCAACATCCTCTAAACTTTCCCCTCAGGTCCCTTTTATATTTTTATGGAATGAAAGAAGAAAGTCTGCAGATGCTGTGATTGTAGTAAAAACCATAAAAGCTGGAGTAACATGGCCAATCTCGCAGTGTCCATAGGAGTTGTAAATATATTACCGACGTTTTGGGCCTGAGCCCTTCTTCAAGGTAAATCTTTCCTTTTAAATTTCTCCCTTCTCATCTTAAACCAATGGCCTCTGGTTTTAGATAACCCTACCTTGGGAGAGAGACTGCGACCCTTCATGATTTCTATGCTGTTCATGATTTTAGCTCTGTAAGATCGCTTCTCAGTCTCTTTCGATCTAGCGAAAAAAATTGCACCCTATCCAGACTCTCCTTATAACCTAAGCCATCCAGTCCTGGCAACATTGTGGTGAATCTTTTCTGCATCCCTTTTAGATTAATCGTATCTCTGCCATAGCATACTGGCCATAATTGTACACAATCACCCAAGTCTTATTCAGTTGTAACATGATGACCCAGCTCTTGCACTTAATCCCTCCTGCTTTCTAGAAATCAAGGGTGTACCTGTGAGCACTCACATGGACCCATTATACCCATCTTTGTGTAGACTACGGGGAACTATTCTTGTCCCAATCTAACTATGACACCCTTCCCCAACTCTTTCTCCACCGTATCAATGATTGTTTTGTGCTGCTTCCTGCACTTGTATGGATCATGTCAATTTCATCAATTGCCACCAACTTCCATCAACCCGCAAATTCTCCTGGACTATTTCTGACACCTCTCTCCTTTTCTGGATTTCTCTGTCTCCATCTTGGGAGACTAATTATGCACCAGTATCTTCTATGACCTTATGAACTTCCACAGCCCAATTCCCAGGAACCCACTGCTCCTGTATTCCATTCCAACTCCACCCAGCCCACCTAGGATTTCTCTCCTTTTGTTCAATCTCTTTTCTAACTTAATTACCTCAACTCATTACCCCTCCTCAGATAGTTCTATCTACCCATCATCCCTTCCTTATCTGGTTGCAGCCTCTGTCTCTACCCTTCCCTGGTTCCAACAGCCTTATTTTATTTTCTTCATCTATCACCCCCTGTTGCACCTTCCTTCTCTCACTTGCACATACTGGCAGTCTTTCCACTGCCTTCTTAATCCTGCTGCAGGGTGTCCACACATATTGTCAACCAAACCTTTGCCTCTGCAGATGCTACTTGACCTGCTGAGTAGAGGTTTTGCACTTAGCCATGTTGCTCACGAGCATCATCTGCTGCGGTAAAACAGAATGTTGTGTGATTTTGCCCAGAAATTAGATGCCACACAATCCACCTTTGAATTGTGAATTTCTTAGATGTTATGTATATCTGTCTGCTGGAGTTTTCTGGGAATTGCTCTGGATATTCAACTTATTTCTCACTTTGTGGAGCAGTAACCAATAATTTCAAGTTTTCACCACATCTCTACAACTATTCCAGGTTAACCAACACTTCATTTGTGATTCTGTAGAGAACATTTACTACATCTGGTGCTCCTGATGTGGACTCCTCTACATTGGGGAGACTGGACATAGACTGAGTGATCACTTCTTTGAGCAATGCCACTCTGCCTACTGTCACAAACAGGATCTCGCAGTGACCACTTTAATTCCACACACCATTAACATACAGACTTCTCTCTTCATGGCCTCATATATTTCCAAGTCGAGGCCATCCACAAAGTGCAGGAACAGCACTTCATATAGTCTCTCTGCAGTTTCCAACAAGATGGCATCAATGGCATCAAATTTCTGTTAACAGCCTCCTTCCCTCATCCCCCTGACTCCCTTCCTCCAGCTCCCCAACCTATTCCCTTCCTTCTCCTGTCAGAGAGCTCTCTTTCTTACCCCTCTGCCCTCTCTTTCTGTAACTTCTAGCCTTCTTTCTCTTCTACCCTCCCACCTCTATACACCTGTTAACTCTTAACTGAGCCAGAGTTTCTCCTGGGTCCAGTTCTTCCACCTTTCCAATTCAGGTGTCTGTTTGATTTTGGCATTCATGAAGAAGGTCCGAGGCCTGAAATGTTGACTGCCTTTCACTTACTATGGACGCTGTGTGATCTGCTGAGTTTCTCCAGCACTTTTGGGCACCTGCACCAGACCTCAGCACCTACAAATATTCTTGTTTGCCTCTCATTTTCAAATATTCTTCTAGATAGTGACAGCATAAGCATTGAAACATGGAGCTCAATGAGAAAATAACCACTGAAATCATGTGGTAGCAATGCTGGCATCAAAAGTTGGCTGCTTTATCAGCACCCTATTTTGTGAAGGGCATTGGAGAAATAGAGCGAGTACCAGAGAGATTTCCTGAGATGATATTGAAGACGAGAATGACTCATTATGAGAAGCAGTAAGATCTAGTTAGATCCCACCAAAACCTATTTTTGTGGATCAAGGAACTGTCGATGTAGTTCCATTAATTTTTTTTAAATGGGAATTTTAATTTTCATTTGCATCAATACAAGTACAGTATTTATCCATATCATAAAGAATAAAAAATAATGATCCAAAAAGAATACACATTTTCATATTTATTCCCCCTGACCTCCCCAAAAATGTAGGAAAAAATAAAAAAAAAGAAAAGAAAGCCTGCCTGATAATCATATAACCGCTTGTTAGTTGAATTACAGATTTACATAATGACCTTGAACCTTGAATTAACTAAGGTGAGTTGGAGTGGGAATGGCAGATGCTGTAGATGAAGCCATAGCAATAAAATCCATAAAGGTTCCAAACCTTATCAACTTTTTCTGGTTGTTTTTGTAAATTATACATTATTTTCTCTAATGGTATACAATTTAATAATTCCGTTTGCCATTCATGGAGTTGCACTCAACCCCACATTATTGTCTAATTTCCATGTTACAGCTATACAGCTATACAAATCTTCCTCTGATAAATATCTAACTTCAAATCAAAAATATCTCTAATAAAAATATTTTGGGATATTTCAAAACTTTCATCTTCATAACTCATCACAATAAAATAGTTGTATCTTCCCAAAATTTTCCTTCTTTTTCCACATTGCCGAACTTCATGGACAATCAATATTTTTTTGCACTTGCAAAAGTGCATGTATATGAGACGATTTGTTATGTGCTTTCCTTAAAAAAAATAATGCTAATTTATATGTTAAACTCAATGAAAATATTTATAAAAGAAAGAAAAACCTATTTTTGAGGAGTTCTCTCTTTAAAATATTTTTATTGAGTTCAATATAATCTCATTATACATGTGGCATTAACATAACAAGGAAATATCAAAATATATACCAAATATATAACTGGTAAAATGCTCTAATTAACAGTTTCCCATTCTCATTATTAATTGTTAATTAATATTATTTGGATTAAAATTAAAATCACATAAATTACTTTCTAATCAATCTGCTCATAACTTGGGAATATATCAATTACTATTAAGTAATTACTATCTACTCTAGACCATCATATATCAAGTCCAATTAATCAACTTTAATTAAAAAAAGAAAAAAAACTAAACTCTAAACTAACATAATCTAAACCTACCTATGAATCAGGTAACTTGAATACAAAACAAAGAGATAAAAGAGAAGGACGAAACTAAATCGGATCCCAACTTCCAGAAACCAGACGGAGCATCGCCGGAGCAGCCCAACAGCCTAAAACCACCAACCATGATAATATTCTATAAACGGACCCCATATGTTTTCAAAGTAGAACTTTATATCTTTGATACTATATCTAATATTTTTCCAAACTTGACTATGCCATTACATCATGTAGCCACTGCCTATGATCCAGTGGAAGTTCATCTTTCCACTTCATTAAAACCCATCATCTGGCTATCAGCGTGCTAAAGGCTAGAACCTTCTCTTGAGATACCGACAAAGATATAGTCGGATCATGAATAAAGCCAAACAAGCCAATTAAAGGGCATAGGTCTGTTTTAGTCTAAAAAATCATTGATAAAGATGGAAAAATGTTTCCCCAAAATCTTCCTAATTTGGAACATACCCAAAACATGTGGATTAGTAAGGCCTCTAAAATTTCACACAATGCATAAAAAGAAGGTAATTTAAGTTTGGACATATGTATTCTGTGTATTACTTTAAATTGTAATAATCATTGATCAAACTAAGAGCGGAATGCCAGTCTTCATCTGAAAAAGATATATTAAGATCTGGTTCCCGATCAAGAGGAGTTCTGAGACAGGTGCTCAAACTGAGGAATTTTCACGGTGAAGATGGTGAATATTTTAATGCTGGTTAAATAATAACAAATGAATAGTAATTTAATATGAAGGTAAGAAGAGAACAACTACATAATGCAGGTCATGAGGTCACAGAAAAGCCTTCCATGAATTGTGGTGAATTCAGAATACAAAATGCTGATGTAATATGAAAGGAAATTTATTAATTATCTGAAAAGATAGATGTTGAAAGAGTAGGAAGGTGAGATTATACATATTTCATTCAGAGATATTGACTCTTCCTTCCATGCTCAAATGTATTGAACAAAAATATATTTCAACCAATACACCCATTCCTATATATTATTTTAAGAAAACTGTGTTGTGCAAAATAATGATGCAATTTTTTAAAATACAAAATAGCTTCATCCATTATGACAACATTTGAGAACTGAACAAAATTCCAGCAAAATTGTTTTATTGAGCTATTTAAAGAACAGCTCAAAATGATTATGGATGGAATGCTAGAACTAATGATGCAAAGTGCTAAGAATCAAATTAAAGAAACAACATTTTGTGGTAGCTACAGTTGTGGCAGATCACAGATAAGAGGGTAAAAGGAGATATAAAGATGGAAATGAAAAACTTAAGTTTGATGCAGTGCACAAAAGGTATTACAGTTATTCATTACAGGTTGTGTGCATTAACAGGCAAGATAAGCATATGCTTCCACATGCTCCTACCCCACTGAATTGGTATAATCTCACCTTGACTCGATTTTGTCCCCCCTACCAGTCCATTCCCTTCCTACTTACATTCATGATACATCATATGCCCTCCATCACTTCAACAATTTCCAATTCCCTGAACTTAACCGCATAATTTTCACCATGGACATCTAATCTCGACACACCTGCATTCCCCCTACTGAAGGTCTCAAAACCCTTTGTTTCTTTCTCAACAACAAATCCTTCTGCACCACCACCCTCATCCATCTGGTGAAATTTGTTCTCACCCTCAATAACATTTTCTCTGATTTATCCCACTTTCTCCAGGTCAAAGGGGTAGCTGTGGGTACCTGCATGGGTCCCAGCTATGCCTGGCTGTTTGTGGGCTTTGTGGAGCAATCCATGCTGCAAGCCTACACATGCGACGCTCCTCCATTCTTTCTCCACTACATTGACGACTACTTCAGTGATGCCTCCTGCACCTGTAATGAGCTCATGCTAATATTCACCCCAACCACAAATTCACTTGATCCATCTCTGGCAACCCTCTCCCCTTTCTTGATCTCTCTGTCTCGATCTCAGGAGACAAACTCGCTATCGATATTTTCTACAAAATTACCAACTTGCACAGTTACCTCAACTACACCTCTTCACACCCTATTCCCCCCCCCACCCCACCCAAGGATTCTATTCCTTTCTCTCAGTCCCCATCCCTCCGTCATATGTGCTCCCAGGATGAGGATTTCCATTTCAGAACATCCAAGATGCCCTCCTTCCAAAAACATGGCTTCCCGTCTACCACCATCAACTTAGCCCTTAGCCGTATCTCCTCTATTTCCTGCACATCTACTCTGGCTCCCTCAACCTCTAGACACAAGGACAGGATTCACCTTGCCCTTGCATGACCTGCTGAAAATGCTTTCGCCAACATTTTTGTGTATTGCACTGCAATCACAGCATCTGCAGACTTTCCTGATCAACCCCTGATTACTATTGTTAGATATTCATGAATATGCAATAGAGAGACGGTATTTTGAACTGTTGCATTTCATGTGATGGTGATATTTCTACCATACTGTCAAGCAAGGTGTTTCAGGATTTGGCCTCAGTAAAGGTAGCATAACGTCAGGAGAGGATGACTTGGAAGGGGTGATGCGTTCATGGACCTGCTTCCTCAGACCTTCTATATAGTGGTTATGGATTTTAGAGCTGCTGTCAAAGAGCATGTTTATTCTGTATCTTGTGGATGTTGCACATGATGGTCATGTGACTGACGGATAATTAAGTTGCCAACAAATCTGTGTGCCTTGTCCTGATTGCTGTTGGATGCCTTGAGTATTGTTGTGCCTTAGAAATTATGGAATGGCTTTAAAGTGTCAAATGAAACACCTGTTGCAGAACACCTTTGCCTTTTAAAACGGTAGCCATGACTAAAGGTGACATATGGATGTTTAAAGTGAGGCATTTGATGAAGCAGATATTCTAAGACACCCTCTTGTTGGAGAGAGTTATTGTCAGTGATTTAGGTGACATAAATGAGAAAAATTGTTTTATTAAGAAGATAAAAAATAGGAGCAGGAGTTGGCCATCCGGCCCATTGAGCCTGCTCCACCATTCAATAAGATCATGGCTGATCTGATGATAGGCTCATCTCCACCGACCTGCCTTTCCCCATATACCTTAATTCCCCTATTTGGTAAAAATCTATCAAATATATTTACTGAGGCAGCCTCCACTGCTTCAGTGGGCAGCAAATTCCACAGATTCACCACCCTCTGGGAAAAGCAGTTTCCCCCTCATCTCTGTCCTAATCTACTACCCTGAATTTTGAGGGTATGCCCCCCTAGTTCTGGTCTCTCCTACTAATGGAAAGTATTAGTAGGATACTTTCCCACTAATCATAATTCCTATTTTTTTTAACCTACCTCCATCATACCTCCTTTCATAATTTTAAATTTCTATAAGATCATCTCTCATTCTTCTAAATTCCAGCGAGTACAGTCCCAGACACCTCATTCTCTCCTCGTAGGTTAACCCCTTCATCTCTGGAATCAACCTGGTGAGCCTCCTCTGCATTGCATCCAAAGCCAGTACATCCTTTCTCAAGTACTGGGCTCCACAGCTAGAGTAGCGGTTAGCACAACGCTGTTGCAGTGTCAGCAATCGGGTCTGGGGTTCAAATCCTGCGCGAAATGTAAGGAGTTTGTACATTCTCCACATGTCTGCATGGGTTTTCCCAGGGGGCTCAGCTTTCCTCCACACTTCAAAATATACCGGGGGCTGTAAGTCATTTGGGTGTAAATTGGGCAGCATGGACTCGTGGGTCGAAATGGCCTTTTATTGTGCTGTATGTCGAAATTTTATAAAGTAAGGGGACCAGAACTTCACACAGTACTCCTGATGTGGAATCACTAGCATAACTTCCTTGCTATTAAACTCCATACCTCTAGCAATGAAGACCAACATTCCATTTGTCTTTCTAATGACCTGCAAACCAATTTTTTGTGATTCATGCACAAGCACACCAAAGTCCTTCTGCATGGGAGCGTGCTGCAATCATTTGCCACTTAAATAATATTACGATATTCCATTTTTTCCTTCCAAAGTGCATAACCTCCCACTTGCCAGCATTGTGCTCCATCTGTCAGACTGTTGTCCACTCACTTAACAATTCTATATCTCTCTGCAGCTTCTCCAATTCCTCTGCACAATTTGCTTTTCCACTCAATTTAGAGTCATCAGCAAACTTAAATACATTACACTCTGTTCCCTCTTCCAGATTGCTTATGCATATCGTGAGCAGTTGCGGGTCCAGTACTGACCCCTGGGGCACCCCACTCACCAGCGATTGCCAACTGGAAAACTCTTTTCTTTCCATCGGTTAACCAATCCTTTATTCATGCTAATGCATCACCCCTAACTCTATGCACGCTTATCTTCTGTATTAGTCTTTTATGCAGCACCCTATCGAATGCCTTCTGGAAATCCAGGTCAACAATGTCCACCTGCTCCCATCTATCTACCACACTTGTTATATCCTCAAAGAATTCCAGTAAATTTGTCAAGCAGGACATGCCTTTGCCGAATCCGTGCTGCATCTGCCTGATGGATCCATTTTGCTCCAGGTGCCTCGCTATTTCTTCTTTAATGATAGCTTCAAGCATTTTCCCAACTACAGATGTTAAACTATCTGGCCTATAGTTCACTGCCTTTTATTTATATCCTTTTTTTGAATAGTGGCATGACAGTCACCGTCTTCCAATCCACCGGCACCTGCCCAGAGACTAGAGAATCTTGGTGAATTATAACTAAAGCCTCAACAATAACTTCTGCCGATTCTTTCAGTACCCTAGGATGCATTCCATTAAGACCAGGGGAGTATCTATCCTTTGACACTCAAGTTTTCTTTAGTCATAGCTACCACGTCCAGGTTCTCACCCCCCATCACATCCATTACATCCATCTTTGGCATATTTGATGTGTCCTCCACTGTGAAGACCGACACAATTATCTGTGTAAATGTGAATGGAACTACATCTGATAATGTGATGGAAGGCAAAAAATCTTTTCAGAACCGTGTTGAGTCGAGAATACAAACAAAAGGAAATTTTGCTGCGACATCTTAATATTTAAAAACTACAATCATCTTTCATCATGCTTAGCATGGTGACTTCAGCTTTTCTAAGATTTTTGATGCTATGTTCAGTCAAAAAACACTTCAGTGGAAATCTAACTATATCATATTTGGAATTAAACTCTTGTGTTTATGTTTAAACAATACTATCATGCAATCTGGACCTGAATGCTTCTGCAATAACCCAAACCAAAGATCAATGAAGATCGGCGAGCATCTGTGAACAAAAGGTGGCATGATAGGAGAGTTTTGAATGAGCTGAGAATTATGGAATTGACTGTGTAACTGGCAGGACATAGAAATAAAATCAGGAGTTAAAAATGGAATGTATGAGAAAAGGTCTCACCACATAAATGACTATTATGCAGGTGGATTTAGGAGTTAATGGAATTGAGATAATATGCAGTTAGAACCTCGGTTTAATTTTGGATCAGCAGTTGAGAAAGTCTGGCATTTGGATTATTATATGGAAAATTTGCCAGGAAAGTTATGAACAAGAGTAGTGAGAGACTGGAAAGCAATTGGGGAAATCGTATGCATGATTCATACAAGACTGGCGTGCAAATTATAAGGAGAGGAAGAGAAAGCTGTTGTTGATTGCTCTGGGAAATTAACATTAAAATAGGGAGATTGCGTTTCAGTTTCTTAGGGCATAAACTCCACGTCTGGTGTACTGTGTACAGTGCTGGTCTTCCTATTTAAGGAAGGATTGAATGCACTGGAAGGGGATTACAATGGGGAGGTTAGGAAATATTGGACAAGATAACTAATACCAGCTGGAGTTTGGAGAAGTCATAGGCACTTGATTGAAAATATAGGATCCTGAGAGGGCATGACTGAGTGGATGTCAAGAGGACATTTCCTTGTGTAGGAGAATCTAGTTCAAGGGGTTACTATATCAGATAAGATATGTCATTTTACAATGGAAATGAGACAAAATTCATTCTTCACAGATGAATGGGAAGGTAGCAAATATATCACATGCTGAAGAATGGAAGGAGAGAGAATAAAAGAAACAAATAGGTAGTTAGCCCCATTATAATGCAAATGCTAGAAACTTATTAAGGATGTGATAACATGGCATTTGAGAAATAATTGAAAAGAGAATCAACATGAGCCTAGATTTGGAACTGTTTTCTACGGATGCTACCCAATGTGTCCATTTCCATCATTTTCTGTTTTTATTCAAGGCTATAAATGGACTTGAAAGGGTCGATAATTGGGCTGCAGGGATGCTTTGAATGAAAAGTTAAGAGCTATGGACCGTTGCTTTAGCTGTATATTAACTTCCTGTCTTTCATGAAAATCCTGTACTTTGGGCTGTAAAAGCTGGTGCTATTGTGAAAATTATGCTGGAACACAAAGCAATAGTTTGGCTTGACCTTGTGAATTAGGATTTTTTTTAATGCCAGGGGCAAAATAAAGTAAGGTTGATAACTTCAGTCTGTAAAATCAGAAATGTTTCATATTTCACTGAAATTGGAACATTATTCCAGTTTATGAGAAATAATTGAACATGTTCTGTTAATCCAGGTGGAGAATGGATAAATCAGTCATAAATCATTGATAATTTTGGCAGAACCACCTTGCAAACTTGGAGACATATGCATGAACACCAGCGCTATTTCAGTCCAAACCATCATACTGTCAAGGAAAGGTACTAAAATCATTTAGAAATGCAATGCACAGAATGGAAGGGAAACAAAAGCAAATATGAAATGTTACATTACACTCCATGGGGTTTGAACTGAATGTCTATAATGTTTCCACTAACCTTGGATGAAAGCAGCAGCCAGCAACCCAATCACTGTGACCTTCACCCGTCATAATGATATCACCATTGGGAATGGACCACATCTTCCAGAGGCGTTCATCACTTCCAGTTACCAGAATTTGTTTCCGTGGATGAAGAGCGAGGCTAAAAAAATGAATGAAAAAATTAGAACTATGGATTGAATATGGTGAAAGGGGCTTTCCAATAGTGTTTATTTTATAAACATGAGAGAATACTTTGTATTCTAAGGGAAAAACAGTTGGTCATGACAGTTTCATGAATTATTAGGTTATTTTTGCAAAGCACTAGTAAATTTGTGCCATCAAGTTTTCACAAAGAATATAAAATGATGACAATTAAAACAATTTGCCATCTTGCTAATACAACACACGCTAAAGGATATATTTACATTCACTGTAATGTCGAAAACACTATGTAGTCTTTTTGTAACCTGCCACCCTATACAGTTTCTGGACTTTCATGTTAAGAACTGAAACTAAAATGAACAAGATGTACCTGTATTATCACTGAGCCATCCATTATTTTTTCCCCACTTACTTAAACACAACAAACAAAGTAAGGGCTTCATTTACATGTTCAAGTTTACTATTGTAAACTACATGTCAAGTGGACCTGGACAAAAAGGCATTCTTCAGTCCTTAGTGTAAATTATTCGGATCTCAATGTAAAATACACATGCAAACACATACATAAACATAGCCCACACATTTACAAGCGATTTACAGTATATGCAGTACATATAAATAAATAAGTATTGTCAAATAATAGTAGAGTCTCAGAGGGATTGTATGAGCAGTTCAACATTCTCACTGCCTGTGGGAAGAAACTGGTTCTCAGCCTGGTGGTTCTGGCTTGGATACTCCTGTAATTCTTTTCTATTGGGAGTAGCTGGAAGATGCTGTGTGCAGGGTGGAAGGGGTCCTCCATGATTTTGTAAGCCCTCTTGTGAAGGATTATATCATATTTTATATTTGAAGGAGATAGATTGTGGATGTAGTATCGGTCACAAACAAACACAAACACTTCACAAAACAGATCTTATTTAAAATGCCGGAGCTCTGCTCCAGCCAGACTGTCCAGGCTCCGAGTGTCTATGCAAAAACTTTGAAGAATGCCTATATGGACTTCACAAGTAGGTGTTAATTGGACATGCTGTGGAGTGATGGATTACTTGTTTTGAAATTAACAGATGAATGGACTAAGAAGATTGCGGCCAGTGCTGCAATCTGTCTGAATGCAGTTTGCTGTTCTAAGAAGGTCATGTGGTTTTGCAAGCAGAGAGAGAGAGGAGACAAAACAGGCTTTCTCTAAGTGAGAGAGAGAGAGAGAGAAAGAAAAACTGGTTTCTGCAACATGGCAAGCTGGCAGCTTGTTTAAAACCTTTGTGGTCCATACAAGAGGAATTGACTGTTTTACCTGAAATAAGGGAAATAAAAAGGAATTCTGTGTGACCTGCAGAAGAAGAGGATATTTGGAAACCCATGATGGGGCAAGTTTCCTCGCCAAGACACGAAGTAACTGATGGAAATAAATTAGTTTGTGTGTGTTCAACGAGCCACAAATCTCTCTCTGAAAAAAGACAAGAACCTTCCTGAGCAGTAACCACTTAACTGTTTCCACCAGAGCCTGGTGAAAATTCATAAATATTAAATTCTGTGCACAGTATAAGAATTGTCTGATACCAGTGAACTTGGAGGTGTGAGAAGTGACATTGGACTGTGAATCAAATAACTTTTATGAACTTATACACATTACATAGACGTGCGCTTAGAATAAGAAGGGGGTTAAGTTAGGTTAAGTTAATAGTAATAAGTTAAAGTTTGATCCTGTTTTTATGTTTAAAGAAAATTAAAACCAACTTTTGTTTAAGTAACCATTTGTCTTGGTGAATTTCTATTGCTGCTGGGTTTTGGGGTTCTCTGGGCTCATAACACTCTTCAGACGATGATCACGGTGGATCACGTCGATAGAGGGGAGGGAGACTTTCTGCTGCTGTTATGGTCTGGTGAATTGACCTCTGATCCAATGCTCTACCACACTGTGATGAAGGATACTCTCAATAAAGCTCCTGTAGAAAGTTGACAGGATGGTAGCTGGTCACCTTGTCCGCCCCAATCTTCTCAGAAGTACAGCTGCAGTTGTGCTTTCCTGATAAGTGAGGAAATGTTGTGAGCCCAGGATAACTCACTACTTAGGAACTTGTTCCTCTCCACACTCTCCACTACTGAGCCATTAAAATGCATTGGAGGGTGGTCGTCCCTAGTCCTCCTGAAATCCACAATCATCTCTTTTGCCTGGTTGTTATTCTCACACCCTTAAACAAGATTTTCCACCTCTTCTCTGTAGTCTCTCATCGATGTTGCTGACGAGGCCGACTACTGTTGGACCATCTAAACATGATGACTGCTGGAGCTGAATCTGGCAGTTGCAGTTGTGGGTCAGTAGTGTGAACAGGAGTGGGCTGAGCACACAGCACTGAAGTTCACCAGTGCTCAGCGTGACAGCTGCTTCATTAAGACACCACTTCGTAAAGATGCTCTTAATGAAGTGAAGACTAATGGCACTAATGCTGCTGTGTAATCTCTATCTCTGCTGGTGGTGGTACTTTGCTTGTAAGCAGTCAATGCAAAAACAAATGCAGGATCTGCTTTAAAGAAATCACAGTGAAATGACAAACTTTGTGCAGTGACAACCATTGTGCCTGAAAAATAAGATGGTGATTTAAGAAATAAGAAAACAATGCAACATGCCATTAGCCATTTGAGCCTAACCAGTGATTCTACAAGAACATGCCTAATCAATGTTATCGGCCTTTCTCATATTCTCCCTTATACCATAGAGGGTTAAAACATTTTCAATCTTAGCTTGAAAATCAACATCTGACTGAACGTCGACTGTGGTCTTCGAAAGAGAATTTCAAGATTCCACCATAATTTGCGAACACAGGTGTTTCCTAACTGTACTCCTGAAGGGCATCACTTGCATTTTTTGACTCTGCTTCCACATCTTGGGACTCAAAGCAGTCAAAATAATTTCTGCTTCTCTATTCTTTTAGTTCACCTTGAAAACCTCTTGAGCAAATCACCCCTTAATGTTCTCAATTACTCAGAATCAGAATTTGTCATGAATAAGCCATGAAATTCAGTATTTTGTGGCAGTATCATAGAGCACACATTCACATTATAACCATCTTGCAACATTACTATAAATTTAAAAAATATTAGTGCACAAAAAGTAAGGCAGTGTCTTTGGTTCATTGATTATTCAGTGATCTGATGGCAGCGGGGAAGAAGCTGTCCTTGTGCCACTGATTGCTTGTATTTTAACATTTTTAAAAGAAATTAGATGTACAGCACAGTAACAGCCCATTTCAGCCCACCAGCTCGTGCTGTTCAATTTACACCCAATTAACCGACATTCCCGGTACGCTTTTAGGCTCCAGTACCTTTTCCCCCAATGATAGCAGAGTAAAGAGGGCCTGGCCTGGATGGTGGGGGTCTTTGAGGAGAGAGGCTGGTTTTTTTTAAAAAAACACTGCCTCTTTTAGATGTCCTCGATGGAGTGAAGTCTGGTGCCTGTGATATCGCAGAGTAACAACACTCTGGAGTTTATTCTTGTCTTGAGAGTTGGTGCCTCCATACCAGGCAGTGACGCGACCAGCCAGAATGCTCTCCATGGTATTCCTGAAGAAATTTTCAAGCATTTTTAGTGATGTACCAAATCTCCTCAGACTCCTCACAAATTATAGCCGCTGGTGAGCCTTCTTTGTAACTGGATCAACATGGAGGCTCCAGGACAGATCCTCGGAGATATTGACACGCAGGAATTTGAAGTTCTTGACCCTCTCCACTACTGAGCCCCTGATGAGGACTGGGTCTTGTTCCCCTGACTTCCCCACTGGGAATACACCTCCCATTTTTGTCATTTTTACATTTATTTCAAGTCTTGTAAAAAGATGTCTTGGGACTTTTATGAAGAGCAAAGATGTTTAAACAATATCTTTGACTAATAACTATCTTGCAACTATCAACATTTTTTAAAAAATCATAGAATTATGGACTGGTTGCAGTATAGGAAGAACCATTTTATTTGTTGACAGTAAACCAATTTTCCATTTGGCAGATTCTGTTTCCACTGTACATACAAGCAGTGAATTCCCAGTTAAAACTGCTCTCCAGATAAACACATTTGTGCTCATATTTTTTTTGTCCTTTCCTTGAAATTTTACAATTTTCCCTGCTGGTTGAATTATCCATGTATGGGAATAGCTTCTGCAAATTACTCTATCAAAATGAATCATTATCTTTCAATTATCTTCTTCAAGGATCAAAGTTCAAATTTATTGTCAGAGTGCATAACATATGTGATGACAAACAACCCTGAGATTCTTTTTCTTTCTCTGCGAGCCAAGCAGAATTTCTAATTACCAGCAACTATAAACTGTACTCAAAGAAAGAACTGTGGAAAAAAAAACCTGACTGTGCAAATACAGAAGTATAAATACACATGTGGTGGTACACCACCGGCCTACTGCAGGGGGCAACCTCTGTACCTGCAGGAGTGTAAGGGGACAGGACAACACCTGGCCGGCTGTCAATCAGTCGACCTGAAGGGATCAAGCCCCACCCAGTCAGGTGTCAATCACCCTCCGGGATATAAGCCTGCACTGGCCTCCCGAGGCCTCACTCAGAGTTGCTGCAGCCACAG
Organism: Narcine bancroftii; assembly: GCF_036971445.1. Classification (NCBI taxonomy): domain Eukaryota; kingdom Metazoa; phylum Chordata; class Chondrichthyes; order Torpediniformes; family Narcinidae; genus Narcine; species Narcine bancroftii. The sequence goes on from NC_091472.1 coordinate 217,775,405, forward strand.
CCAGCCTGGCTCTGTGGAAGCCTTTGTGGATTAAAGCCTGTTGTACAGTCTTTACCTTGTGTGGGTCTGATTCTGTCTAACAGGGCACCACACACAGTAATAAATAATAAGCAAAGAGTCCTTAAATGAGCCTCTGAATGAGACTGTGGTTCAGGAGTCTGATAGATGAGGGGTAGCAACCATTCCTGAACCTGGAGGTACAAGTCCTGTGGCACCTGTACCCCCTTCTTGTTCATGGTAGCAGTGAGAACGTGGTCTCTTGATAATTGTTGCTGCTCTCCAATGGCAGTGTTCCATGTAAGATGTTCTTGATGGTAGGAAGAGATTTATTTTGTGATGTTCTGGGCTGCGTCCACTGCCTTTTGCAGGATTTTTCACTCAGGGGTACTGATGCCCTCATACCAGGGAGTGACGCAACCAGTCAGCACGTTCCCCACTACACATCTGTAGAAGTTTGCCAAGTTTTCCAATGACATGACAAACCTCTTTAAACTCCTGAGGAAGTAGAGGTGCTGACATATTTTCTTCACAATGGCATTAATATGTTGGGCTCAGGACAGATCCTCTGTCATAGTGATCCCTCAGGAATTTAAAGTTGCTGACCTTCTCCACCTCTTATTTCCCCAATGCTCACTGGATGGTACACATCTGGTTTTCCTTTTCTAAAGCCTACACTCAGATCCAACCCCAGCCCCTCCATTTCAATCTATAAATTAAAATATCTTAGCATCAAATATAAATTATTGTCAGAAATGCTAAAGTTGCAATTTTTAAAAATTACTACAGTTATCTTTGGATGCATTTCTTTCTATTTGGAGACATTTTATCATTTTAGAATGATATTAGCAATACAAGTGATGTAGTCAAACTTGCAGGAACATCATGAAAACAGTTTATTATCAAAAACTGAATTAAAACTGAGAAAAGAGATGTGGAAAATTTGAACATAGGGCTAAACCAGTAATCAGTTTTGAAGTTCCAATTCAATAATGGATAGTAATTCAATGCATTTCCATACAATGTCACCATTGTTAGCCTTCCCACCAATATTTTTGAGCTTACTAGTTGCTCTGAATCTCATACATCTCCACATATAAAATTATCTTCATGTTTCTCCATTTTTTTTCCATATGTAGATCCCTTTAGTTATGTGAGAGTTACCGGTGGTTTAAATAGGATATATCAAGAGAAGCTTTTTTCCCCAATAAGCAGGTGGCATATGGTTTAAAATCAGGTAAAAATGATTCATACTTATAGGCAAAATAATGGTGGGCATTAGAACAAGGTGATGCTTCTGGTAGGGATTATTAGCCTTTGGTTGTGGCTTATGATCTGGAACTATTAGTGGGGGGTTGTAGAAAGAGAGCTTTCAGAAGAGAATTGGATGGGCATGAGTAAAAGTAATTTGTGAGACAATGGGGAAAGAGTTGGGGAAAGGAAATAATTTGCTTTAAGGCACTGTCAAGCTCAGAATGGCCTCCTTATGTTGAAATCATTCTTTGTCTCAATGTATCTGAAAGTTGAGGACTGGTCTCCTGGCACCACTTTCAAACTCACCAAATAAGATAAAATATGTGATACATGATGATTCTCTGATCAGTAACCTCTCAACATTCAATATTCAAGATTCCTTTTATGCTCAGGTAATAATAGAAAAAATGTATTATTCATAAAATTTCCTTTTGGCTGCAAACAAAGCGGCACCATTTGCATTGCCCAGTGCCCTAACAGATGTAAAAGCAAAAGAGAGTCCCTTCCAAGACATTGAATGTCTGTGGATTTGCCTCCTGTGCTCCCACGGCCTCTGTAGCCAATCTATTGGCAATCTGAGCTCCAGATTCAAACCTCCAATATGATCAGCAAAATGTCAGTGACCGAGGCCTTTCAGGGGCCCTTCTTGCCTTCAGCATCCCCTCGAATTTCTGTTCCGATACCTGCAATATCTGGTTCTCATAAGCCAGTCTCCAGCAGCCCGTAGCCTGTGTGGGCCCTTCGATGGCAAAGTCACGACCAGCCCGCAGCCTGTGTGAGTCCTTCAGTCTCTGAGCCTTTCGCTGGTCTTCTGCCACAATTACCATCCTATATGGTTACTTTTTATGCTTCTCCTCCTCAACAGGGGGTGCTTTCCCTGTTCCGGTGTCCTGCTGCAGTCCATTTCTCCTCCAGAGTCTGAAACCCCATCTTGTCCACTGCCCATCACAGACACCATCATCTTGGACGCAAATCCTGCGGTTGCATGATTTAAAAAAAAATCAGCTCCTTTTAACAAGTCGTTTAAAGCCCATATGGAGCCATTGGCATTAGGAAGGGAAGTAGGACCCTACAGACCAGCCCTGGGTCTCCACTATCCGCTCTCCCTGGGCTGCACAAATGACATTGCTCCCATTTCAACAGCTCCAGGTGTGGCTCTATATTTTTTTTATTAACAGCTAAAGTAAACTTCCTTTTTTCTTTCTCAGCTAGATCTAAATTATTCTGCACACTTTTTCCTCTTCCTTGAATCCTATTATGATTTGTGGTTCAGGACTGCTTTTGGTCAAGGTAATCTTGTTCATCTGCAACACCAATTCAACTGTTCAACACCAAAATCAGGACAATAAGTCACCCATCACTCATTTTTTTGTATCAGTAACAAACAATATTCAATCACTGCATCTGCAGACTTTCATATGTGACTACAAACAATATTCTGTTCGACAGATACTTGCCATGTTATTCGTCTTTCACTCTTACCAAGTGATGGGCTTAATTTCAAATCTGAAGGCAAAGGAGCAAGCTGGGAAGTATCCCCACAAATAAATCATTAAGTTAATATTATGTGCATACACATACATTATGATAGGTATTTTTGAGTGCTTTTGCAGATCTGGCTTAAATTTAAATTCCCATTCACATATCAGGTATGTTATGCTAAATCCAACTAGAATTTCATTGTTAATACATGTTTAATTAAAATCTTGCTTAAGGTCCAAAAAAGAGCCATCCTAATAGTAGAAAAGTACATTAAAGCGCTCTGCTGAATTCAAGTGAGGAGCCAAAGTGGCTCCTGCAACCTCGAGTGCTGCTATTTAAATAAAAATTCTGTCAGATATCAATTATATCAAGATAACAGGAAATAAGCAAATGTGATGTTGTTGAAATGCCTATTTTTTTTCCCTTACAGTTTCAGCATAATCTTTTAAGGTGCTGGGAGCTGGATATGTTGTCCTGGTGTAGTTTGAAATAATGAGCTGAATCATGCTTACTGACAGCCAGCTGCTCAGAAGGGAATTGCTGATTCGGCTTGTTACTCACTTCCCTGTGTGTTCAGCGACCTGATTAAGTCTGGATCAACCCGAGAGTCAGATGCCTCACTGCTGGACACCCCACTCAGCCCAGTGGTGGCATACTTTTTTTTTAAATTTTTAAAAATTTTTTATTTTTCACACCATAAATCACAATAGTCATGATATACACTTTTTCTTTTTCACACATTTACAGTCCTGAGAGAGGGCCAGAATGTACCACAATTGGTCCTTCTGACATAGACAATGGTAGCAAAGACATGGCAAGAAAGGGTAATTGCAGATAAGAATGCAGAACAGTACAGCAAAGGTTAGCCCTTCGGCCCACGCATCCTTGCTGAACATGATGTCCAAATTAAAGTGAAACTTTGCTGATTGCACCGTATAGATAGCCCTCCATTTCCATCTTCAATGCTAGAACACAGAATACTACAGCATAGTGCAGGCCTTACAGCCCACATTGTCGTGCTGACCTCAATATACCTGCCAAAAAAAAAACTAAACCCCCCCTAACTCATAACCCTCAATTTCTTTTCAGCTAGGTGTCTGTCTAAGAGTCTCTTAAAATTATCTATTTTTCCAGCCTCCACTACCACCCCTGGCAATGCATTCCAGGCCCCCACAACCCTCAGTTTAAAAAAAATACCCCTGACATCTCCCCTAAACCTTCCTCCCTTCACTTTGTGCATATTTCCTCTAGCATTTGCTACTTCCATCCTGAGAAAATGTTGCTGGCTGTCCACCCTATCTATGCCTCTCATAATCTTCAAGACCTCTATCAAGTCTCCTCTCATCCTTTTGCACTCCAAAGAGAAAAGCTCTAGCTCGGCTAACCTCATCTCATATGACATATCTTCCAGTGCAGGCAACATCCTGGCAAATCTTCTTCACCTCCTTCCTGCAATGGGGTGACCAGAACTGAATACTATTGTTATCTACTTCCACTACTACTCCACAATCCATTCCACTATCTGAATAAAATATTTAAGCTGCACATCTCCCTTAAACTTCCTCCCCTCACCTTAAATGCATGTCCTCCAGTAGGTGAGGCTTTTGCCCTGTGGAAAAGATTCTGACTGCTCACCATATCAAGGCCTCTCATGATTTTATACATCTCTATCAGATCACTCCTCCACCTTCTAAGCTCCAGAGAAAACAATCCCAAGTTTGTCCAATCTTTCCCCATAGACTATACCCTCCAAACATCTTCTGTAACCTTTCCAAAGCCTCTACATCATCCCTGTAATGGGGTGACAATCATTGCACACAATATTCCAAGTGAGCCAAACTAAAGTTTTATAGAGCTGCAACATGACTTCCTTGCTTTTATACTTAATACTCCACCCAATGAAGCTAAGTGCCGCATACAGCTTCCCACCCAATCTCATCCCCCTCCTCTTTGGTTCCCTCCTGTTGATCCCTATCTCCCCACTGTTCTTCCACTCATTACTCTCTGTTGTGTATTTCGCTTCAAGAATTGCCTCACTGGGGGGAGTCACGTGATGGAGTAGTAGCCGGTCGAGGAACTCCATCCCTCTCCGGAAAAGTAAAAAAAAGACAGTGAAAAAACAAAGGCACAAACACAAAAACCAAAATAAAGTGAAAGTAAAGGTGTGGAGAAAATGGCAGCGAAGAAAGAAAAGCCAAAAGCAACGGGAAGAAGAGAAGAAGAAAAGACGTCGGAATAAGAAGGTGAAGGCCTTACCTGTACGAGGAGGCCCGCCGTGGAAAGAGAAGCCCGCTCCCTAAGGTCAGTTGAAGCCCCAAACTCGGGACTACAAAAATGGCTCACGGAGCCAAACAAAAGTGCTCAACTGCGCATGCGCGACTCCTCGCGCATGCGCAATGCGCAAGACAAAATTAACACTGACGGGAGGGAGGACCAGCTGAGGGGTCGATCTCCACAGCTGAAATTGACAATCACAACAAAGCAGCAAGAGGAAACATAGAAAATAACGAGAACAAGAAAGAAGAGAGTAAAAAGAAATCAAAGAAACAACAGATGACCAACCCAGAGGAAGAAGACCAGCATCAAGACACTTCTAGTAAAAATAAGAAGACCACAAATGCCCAACAAAATAAAACAAACAACCCAACAAGAAAACCAGAAGAGACAGAGGTAAAGGACACAGATCCTGGAGTGGACTCATAAGAAGAATTGGAAGAACACAGAGAAATGGAAGATGAAGGGGAGGGCAAGTACATGGATATATATATTTTTTAAAGAATATATGGAATCAGTAAAAGAATGGCAATCACAAGAATTCAGTGAAATAAAAAGAAGAATAAAAAGTACAGAAGAAAAAGTGAATAGATTAGAGATGATCATGACAGATATAGGAAAAAGAGTGGACAGGGTGGAAGAACGAGAAACAGCCATAGAAATGGAAGTAGATGACTTAAAAAAGAAATTAGAAGAATCTGATAAAAAAGTTAAAGAGACACAAGAGCTGTTAGCTCAGAAGATAGATATAATGGAAAATAATAATAGAAGAAACAATATAAAGATACTGGGCCTTAAGGAAGATGAAGAAGGCAAGAATATGAGAGAATTTATAAAAGAATGGATCCCCAGGGTCCTAGGAAGACCAGAATTACAGGAAGAAATGGAAATAGAAGGGGCACACAGAACATTAGCCCCTAAACCACAACCAAAACAAAAACCAAGATCTATTCTAGTAAAATTCCTAAGATATACAACAAGAGAAAATATATTGGAGAAAGCAATGAGGAAAATAAGAGAAGACAAAAAACCACTGGAATACAAAGGTCAACATTTTTTTTTTCTATCCAGATATAAGTTTTGAACTCCTGAAGAAGAGGAAGGAGTTTAATACAGCAAAAACGATCCTATGGAAAAAAGGATATAAATTTATGCTAAAGTACCCAGCAGTACTTAAAATAGTTATTCCAGGGCAGCAAAACAGACTATTCTTGGATCCGGAGGAAGCACGAAAATTTGCAGAACAACTACAAAACAGACAGAGAGATGAAGACATGTAACGAGAACAAAAATGACCACAAACTAAATGTATGTGTGTATGTAGGTATATATATATATATATATATATATATATATATGTGTGTGAATGTATATATAAAAAAAATAGAATATAGGTAAGAACAAAGAAGGGAAAGAAAGGGAAGAAAGGAAGTATGGGGGAATTAAGAGTGACCTTTGTTATATATGAAGATTAAAATCTTTTCTGGGGGGGCTGGGTGGGGAAGAATTACAGTCACTGCGAAATCAGTTGACGCTTGCGAGTGAATTCGCAAATCCAAGTGGAGAGGGGAGATGTGGTTGCCCAAGAAGGGACCATGGGCAACTCAGGAAGGGGAGGGGATAGTGGGGTTAAAGGAATTTTAGATAGGAGAATAATGGAAATATTTTATGTTGTACAAATGTTGTCTTATAATGTGTTCAAAAAAAGAAAGCAGAAATGGATAAGAAGGAAAGGTGATGATGAGAAAACGGAAAGGAAAGATAAACAAAGTATGAAATGGCTATGTTGAACTATATGACTTTAAATATTAATGGAATACATAACCAAATCAAAAGGAAGAAACTGTTAAATTTACTGAAAAAAGAAAAAATTGATATAGCATTCGTACAAGAAACACACTTAACTGAAGTGGAACACAAGAAATTAAAGAGAGATTGGATAGGACATGTAACAGCAGCATCATATAATTCAAAAGCTAGAGGAGTAGCTATATTAATCAGTAAAAATGTACCAATCAAAATAGAAGAAGAAATAATAGATCCAGCAGGGAGATATGTAATGATAAAATGTCAGATATATTCGGAGTTTTGGAATTTACTCAATGTATATTCACCTAATGAAGAAGATCAAAAATGTATGCAAGATATCTTTTTGAAGATAGCAGACACGCAAGGGAACATACTAATAGGAGGAGATTTCAACCTTAATTTGGATTCAAACATGGATAAAACTGGAAAAAAATTAACAGAAAGAACAAAATAACCAAATTTATAATTAAATTGATGCAAGAAATGCAACTTTTGGACATATGGAGGAAACAACACCCAAAGGAAAAGGAATATTCATATTTTTCGGGCAGAATAAAACATACTCAAGAATAGACCTATTCCTGTTATCAGCTCACATGCAAGAGAGAGTTAGGAAAACGGAATATAAAGCTAGACTATTATCGGACCACTCACCCCTGTTATTGACAATAGAGTTAGAGGACATCCCACCAAGAATGTATAGATGGAGATTAAACTCCATGCTACTTAAAAGGCAGGATTCTAGAGAATTCATTGAACGACAAATTAAAATGTACTTTGAAATAAATACGGAATCAGTGAAAGATAAGTTTATACTATGGGACGCAATGAAAGCGTTCATCAGAGGGCAAATAATAAGTTATGTAACTAAGATGAAGAAGGACTACAATCAGGAAACAGAATAGTTGGAAAGGGAAATAGCAAATATAGAAAAAGAATTTGCAATGAAGGAAGACACAACTATAAAAAGAGAATTGGCAGATAAAAAATAAAATATGAAACACTACAAACATATAAGGTGGAGAAGAACATAATGAAGACAAAACAGAAATATTATGAACTAGGAGAAAAAAACGCACAAAATTCTAGCGTGGCAGCTTAAGACAGAACAAACTAAGAGAATGGTATTGGCATTAAGGAAAAAAGACAAGCAAATCACATTATAATCCAACGGAGATTAATGAAAACTTCAGAGATAACTATATCAAACTGAAAACAAAGGGAAAGAAGACAAAATAGATGAATTTTTAACTAAAATTGATACCGTAATTACAAACAGAGGAACAAAATAAATTAACAAAACCATTTGAAATAGAAGAAATACAGGAGATAATAAAAAAACTACCGAACAATAAAACACCAGGAGAGGATGGATTCCCAATAGAATTCTATAAAACATTTAAAGATTTATTAATTTCTCCCCTTCTGGAAGTAATCAACTAGACTGATAAAACACAAAGCTTACCAGATTCATGCAAAACAGCAATAATTACAGTAATACCAAAGACAGGGAAAGATCCACTCGCACCAGCATCATATAGATCAATATCTTTACTTAACACAGATTATAAGATAATAGCTAAACTATTAGCAAACAGATTAGCCGACTATGTACCAAAAATAGTAAATCTAGACCAAACTGGATTTATTAAAAAAAGACAAACAACAGACAATATCTGTAAATTTATTAACTTAATTCATGCAGTAGAAGGAAATAAAACTCCAACAGTAGCGGTTGCTTTAGATGCAGAGAAGGCCTTTGACAGAGTATAATGGAATTATTTATTCAAAGTACTACAAAAATTCAGCTTACCAGAGAAATATATTAATTGGATTAAAGCATTTTTTAGGGGCCATTGGCGAAAGTGACAGTAAATGGATACATATCAAAACAATTTAACTTAAGCAGATCAACAAGGCAGGGATGCCCACTATCTCCCTTATTGTTCGCGTTAGCCATAGAACCACTAGCAGAACTGATAAGAACAGAAAATAAAATAAAAGGGATAAAAATAAAAGACAAGGAATATTAAATCAGTCTATTTGCAGATGATGTTATAATATACTTAGCAGAACCAGAAATATCAGTAAAAGAATTACATAGGAAATTGAAGGAATGTGGAGAAGTGTCGGGGTACAAGATTAACACAAATAAAAGTGAAGCAATGCCAATGAATAATGCAGATTTCTCAAAATTTAAGAAAGAATCACCATTCAGATGGCAAACGCAAGCAATGCAATACCTAGGTATACAAATAAATAAAAATCTCGGCCATCTATATAAACTCAATTATTATCCACTAATGAAAAAATTACAAGACGACTTAGAGCATTGGAAAGACTTACCACTAACACTGATAGGAAGGATAAACTGTATTAAAATGAACATTTTCCCAAGGATACAATACCTATTTCAGACATTACCAATACACTTAACAGAGAAATTCTTCAAGGAGTTAAAGAAAATAATAAGGAAATTTTTATGGAAAGGGGGGAAACCAAGGATAGCACTAGATAAATTAACAGAATGGTATAAACAAGGTGGCTTACAACTACCAAACTTTAAAAGTTATTATAGAGCCGCACAATTAAGATACCTATCAGATTTTTATCAAACAAGGGAAAAGCCAGATTGGACTAGATTAGAACTAGATAAAATAGGGGAGAAGATACCTGAACATATATTATATAAATGGGATGAAAAATTGGTATAACGTAGGAATTCTCCAGTATTGCATCATCTGCTCAACATTTGGAAGAAGATAAAGGAATAAAACAAATTATCAACTACCAAAACTAATATTGACGCAAAATCAGCTAATCCCTTTTACAATAGATAACCTTTCCTTTAGAGAATGGGAGAAAAAAGGGATCAAAAGAATAGAAAATTATTTTTAGGGAAATAAATTATTATCCTTTGAACAAATGAAGGATAAATATAATATAACTTACGATACAATGTTGGCATACTACCAACTGAAGGACAAATTGGGAAACAGTCTGAGGTTACCAGAAGGAAGTAATTTTGAATATGTGATTACAGACACAATGATAATCAAAAAATTTGTAACAACCATGTATATTAAACTACAAGAAAAGGAGAATGAGGAAACAAATGGTAAAAACTAAACAAAAATGGGAACAAGATCTAGACATAAAGATAAAGAATGAAACATGGGAGAAGTTATGCTCTGGAACTATGAGAAATACAATAAACACGAGGTTACGTATGATACAATATAAGTGGATACACAGGCTATACATTACACCTCAAAAGTTAAATAAATGGGAGCCAACAGTATCTGACAGATGTTTTCACTGTAAAAAGGAAATGGGAACAACAATTCATGCAATTTGGACATGTGAGAAAGTGAAAAAATTTTGGGAAGATCTAAACCAGATATTAAATAAAATCACAAAAAGCAATATACTAAAAAACCCAGAGATCTCCTCCTAAGTAACATAAAAAACAAAGAATTTGGACTCGATTTGGATGGAGCACAAAAAAGATTTGTTATGATAGCCATAGCTGTAGCAAAAAAATGTATTATGTCAACCTGGAAATTAGAAGATAACTTGAGAATACAACAATGGTATATAGAAATGAATAAATGTATTCCATTAGAAAAAAATAACATATAATTTAAGAAATAACATTACAATATTTGAACAAATATGGGAGCCATACATGAAACACAATAGAGAAAACCTACCGTGGACATCTACCACCTAAAATGACAGAAGGAGAAGATAATGAAAAGAACTGACTCAGTGGAATTTCTTGTTTATTTTTATTGAGTGACAACATTGTTTGACGGGTTTAATGTATCTTGTATTCTGAACTTTAAATAAATGGGAGGGGAGGTGAGTGAGGAAGGGAGGGGAGGAGGGAAGGGGGGAGAAAATGACTGTATATATTTAAGAAGGAAAATGTATGTATCTTGATCAATATGGTTTATAGTGTGAAAAATTAAAAAAAAGAATTACCTCACTCGAGAGAAACAGTAAGCACCCTTTATTCTGATCAAGATGGGGTCTAACTGAATACGCGATACTCATTTCATGACGTAACATGCAAATGCACCTTCCCATAACACTCTTCCACTTCAAATAAATATTTTGTGCTAACTTGTAAATAAGTATAAAGTTTAACTTAAATATGTTAACACTTGTGAACACTACAAGAACTTAAGCATTACTTCAATTAATAATTGTAACTGTATACACCACACAACCTAACTTGAAAATGCAACAGGAGAAGAGAGGTCATCTTCCAACTCCCACTGATGCTGGTTGACCGGCTGACTTCCTCTAGCACAGTGTGTTTATCTTCAAATTCCAGCATCTCCTCCTTCAGTCTCCTGTGTGTCCCCATATATCATTTGTGATCATTTGGCTGTCCGTTAACCTTATAAATAATGAACGTTGAAGTAGTTATTACCTCTACCTGAAATAAAAGATTAGGTTCTGACCTTGAACCGATTATTGCTTGTAATATAGAATTCCATTGTCAGTCAGGTTTAATGCTACCTGCAGGTGGCAATGCCATCAGAGTCCAATAATGTTCATTAAACTGTTTTAATGGTTCATGAAGCAAATTTATTGAGAAGCATTCTAGATGATTAATAAGAGATTCTTTATGCCACATTACATTCAATAATAAAAAAAGAACATTGGATGTGTATTCAGCAACAATCCAATGTGTAGGCAGATAACAACAACCTCATCTCAGTATCACCATGACTGACTTCATATTTATTCATACAGAGAATCCAATAAATCAAAGCAGTACTTTGCTATAATTTATTATGGACCAGACCAGTTTGATTAATATAAAAGTTCATTCTTTTTCTACGTACAATGAGACTAAAAGTGCCACGGACTGCATGCCTAAGAAGTTATCAGTGATGGGAAATAATGATCTTAAGTCGCCATTGGCAAAAAGAAGCATATACCTACCTTATGATGGTGTAGAGTTTAAGGATAAATTATACTAAGATGTAAATAATTTAAATCATTGACAAAAAATGTTAACAGACCAGTGCAAAGGTGTGTAATAAATTAATAAATATGAACAAATCAAAGGGGTCAGATTTGAAATCCCCAGAAAATAAGCATAATGGTCAGATTGTGCAATTAACCCATGTCAGTTTATTGGAACATAGCCACTGTGACAACTTTGGGATGCTTGAAATTATAGCGATTGAATTAGCCATGCTATTATTGAGTGGAAGCTATGACCCAGGGCCAATATTGCAAATGGCTAGTACTGCATGAAAGTACACTGCACAGTTAAAGTTAGCCTTGCAATGATGGGGTGGGATGGTACTCTTTACCTCGAGTAGCTCATGTTCAGAACATCAATCTGGTGTGCTCAACTGAAGAACACAATGGGAAAGGGGACAAACTTTACAGTTTTTAGACACGGTACTCTATAGATTATCTGGAAAGAAGATGTGAGATAGATATTCCAAAGACAAGACCCAAAATTGAATGCAGTCATGAAACCATACTTATGATTTTGATCAGTGAAAACAGAATCAAAGATCATTTCTCAACCGCTGCATCACTGGCCAGAGACACTCAATGCAATTTATCCATCTGCCACCTGAAGCAATCTCCATACAGACATCAGTGTGGTGTCCACATGGCTACACTGGATAGTCTTTTTTTTAAATTAAATTTAGACACACAGCACAGTAAAAGGCCAGTTTGGCCCACGTGGCTGTGCTGCTCAATTTACACTCCATTAACCTACACCCCTGGTATGTTTCGTATGGTGGGAGGAAACCAGAGCCCTCGAGGAAAGCCCATGCAGACACGGGGAGATCGTAGAAACTCCTTACAGACAGGGAGGGTTTCTAACCCATGTCCCAATCGCTGGCACTGTAAAGGCATTGTGCTAACCGCTGTGCCAACCGCGGCACACATATAAAGCTCTAAGTTCTTTGACATAACTTTTTATAACCCATCACACATTCACGCCTTTACCATTACTCCAGGCCTCACATCACCATCTACACGTGACCAGCATTCTCTTCTAGAGCAGAGCCTTTACCATTACTCCAAGCCTCACGTCACCATCTACACGTGACCAGCATTCTCTTCTAGAGCAGAGATGGCCTGTACAAGAATATCCAGTGAGGCCATATAGACACTGCAGTGATGTCTGTAGGGATAATCTGGAATTAAAAAGGTGGTGATCACATTGATAGGACTGTGTTATTGACTCCCCAGCAGGAGTACCCTTAAGAGAGAAATAAGAACAAAAGAAGACATGGGAATGCTTTGGTAGGTAAAGTCAAGAATTCAATATTAGGAGCAAGAAACCAAAGGGAGATTAGATCCCCTTAGTTGTCCATGTGTAAGAAGATGGGTGAGAGCTTAAAATGCTTTTGTTTTCATCTGTATTTAACATGAAATCAAGGGAATTTAGGGAAATAATAGAGATGAAGTGAAACATGAATGTTACACAAAAAAACTACTGGCAGTCTTAAAGTGAATTAAGATGGATACATCCCTGGATCCTAGGGCAGCATTCTCATTATTATTTTGGCTAAGATCCCCTTAGGTCTCTGCTCATCGTTTATGGCCCCCCTTCCCTGTGAAACCGTCAAGTTTAGTTAGTTTCTTCCACACTGCTCTTCCAACGGTGACATTAAAGACATAATAATATTTTACAATTTCAATCCGTGACGCCCCTTAAATGTGCTGTGGCCCCTGTGGGTGGGGGTGAGGGGGGGCACCTACAGCCCCCGTTGAGCATGGCCATTGATGAAAGCTGGGGAAAATTACTGGGGCACTGACAGAGAGATTTCTCTCAATTTTAGCAATGGGAGAAGCACCAACGGACAGAAGGATGGCTAATTCTGTTTCTTTATCTCAGTAGAGCTACATGGACAAGCTGCTGAGCCTAATATCAGTGGAAGTAAAAGTTACTAGACTAGATTCTGAGAGACAGGATCTATCAACATTTGGAAAGACTTTGTGTGTGGGAATTGCTTCATGAATTTAATTGAGTTTTTTGAAAATGTAAGCAATAGGAGTGACGAGGACAAAGCAATAGATATTCATGGTAGACTGGTTTAGAAGTTTAGATCAGGTGGGATCTAGAGGGAGCTGGACACTTGGATAGTCGATATAGGATGGAGATGAGGAGAAATTGCTTTTCTCAGAGGGTGGTGAATCTATGGAATTTCCTGCCCATTGAAGCAGTGGAGGGTGCCTCAGTAAATATATATCTAAGATAAGATTGGATTGAATTTTACAAAGTAGGGGAATTAAGGGATATGGGGAAAAGACAGGTAGGTGGAAATGAGTCTATCATCAGATCAGCCATGATCTCATTAAATGGTAGAGCTTGATGGGTTGGATGGCCTACTCTTGTTCTTATTTTTGATGTTCTTATCCAAAATTAGCTTTGTGGTAGTGGTGTGTAACAGGGATCGGTGCTAGATCCACTATTGTTTGTCATCTATATGAACAATTTGGATGTGAATGTATTTGGCATAGTTAGTAAGTTTGCAAATTAGTTGAAAGTTGTTGATACATAATGGACAATAAAGAAAGTTATTCAAGATTGTAACAGGATCTACTCAGTGGCTTTCAAACTGTCCCTCAACACTCCCATTCCACCTGAAGTAATTCTTATGCCATAAGTGCTCTGTGATTGGTAAGGGATTGTTTCAGGTGGTATGTGAGTGGAAACAAGTCTGAAAACCACTATTTTTATCGTACCTAATTGACTCGTTCTGTGCACAGTTTCATAACTCCAAAGGAAATGGGCCAATGTCAATTTTTCTCAAGCAAAATATTCCCATAACAATTGGGTCTAGAGCAGTGGTTCCCTTCCCACTCACATCCCACCTTAAGGATTGATGACATATAGGGATTGTGCAAGTTGGAATGTGAGTTTAGGGGAGCAATTTGAAAATCACTGATCTCGATCAACTGAGAAAGTAGGGCAAGGAATTGTAGATGGAATTTAACTTGGACAAGTGCAAGGTGTTGCACTTTAAGTTAAACTAGGGCAGGACTTACACAATAAATGACAGGGTTCTGGAGAGTGTTGTACAAGAGAGAGATCCAAGTGTCGAGGCGCATACTTCCCAGAAGATGGCAATTCAGGTGAACAGAGAAATGAAGAAGTTATTTGGCATGTATCAGTCAGGGCACTGAATACAACAGTTGATACGCCATGTTATAACTGTGCAAGACCTTGTTTTGACCACTCTTGGAGTATTGGGAGTTTTGGTCACTCAGCTAAAAGAAGGATGTCAAGAAGCTGGAGAGGGTATAGAGATGATTTACAAAGATGTTACTGGATCCACATGGCCTGAGTTATACAAATGACTGGATGGATTGTTTTATTTATTTTTTAATCCCTGGAGTGTAGAAACTGAGGGATGGCCTCATATTAAAAGTCATGAGGGGCATAGATAAGGTGAACCATCGCAACCTTTTTCAAGGGTAGGGGTGTCTAAAACAAAGAGAGTAAAAATTTAAAATGAGAGGGGGAAGATGAAAAAGGAACTTGATGGTCAAATCTTGACACAAGAGGTGATGGGGATATGGAACAAGCTGCCAGATGAGGTGGTAAAGGGGGGCACAATTAGAACGTTTAAAAGATATTTGGATAGGTACATGAATATGAAAGGTTTAGAGGGATAGGGACAAAACTTAAGAAAAAGAAACTTGCTCATGTGGAAAACCTGGCTGGTATGGATGAGTTGGACCAAAGGGCTTGTTTCCATGCTGTATATTAACCATGCCAGGCAGGTCAGCCAGATTCATTCTGAAACACCAACACACACTTCCCTTTATGTTGCAGAAGATGAAACAAACAGAGGCGGCTGCAGCAGACAGGTGGAAAGTCAAGCAGCAGCCACACTTCATTTCCAGGAGAAGAGAATTTTGGCAATTGGGGAAACAGCCTCATACACTAGCAATGGCATGGAAATAATTAATGATGGAATGTTCATATTTTATCCACCTCCTTACATCCTAGTCTCCCCATTCTTTTATTGTTCATAACTACAAGCCACAGGTAACATAAGCTTGCACATTTCATTTGCCCTCTGATAATTATCATGCCTTTCTTCTTTCATCCAGTAACTCATTTGCTCAGGGAATAGCCGTTAATGGTCTTGGAGTAGTTACCCATCGTCCAATCTGACATTCAATCTCTCTAATATAGCCATACTACCATTGACTAGCCATTCTGAACAGGGGCTCCATTGTGGAGGCCACAGCATATTTAAGTAAAAGCCTTGTTTTCTGTTCACCTCACGTAATATATTTTTAATTTTTTTTCTATGCAGCTGGTAGGAGAGATGTATGGAAGAAACCAAAGTTTGACTGGTTCAAAGAGAAGGGAGCAGGGTCATAAGGGGACCCTAAAGGGTAGTGCACAGGAAGGATCTGCATAGTTTGAATAAATGGCTATGTGGCTTACAAGTAGGGCAATGGGAAAATAACTGCTCAAGGGAGAACTTTTGTTTGACATTATAATCCTTTGGTCATCCAAGCTCTCCTGGCTTTCAGAGCTACAACAGACATTTCCCTTTCAATGTTCTTTAATTTTTTCCCCAGTTCTAACAAATGTTCTGAACCTTTAGTTTTATTGGTCCTTGCAACATATCATTTTGTACCAGATGCAGAGCATCGACCGTATTCTATCTCCTAAATATCAAATACATTTATTTTCCAAACAAGGTTGTTATGTGGTACTTATCATGGTGGTGCTGCTGGAACCACTGAAGCAGTAGCACTGTCACTGGTGCAGACCCACAGGGAACAAGGAGCAGAGATCCCGTGGGATCCAAACGCCCAGTTAACTGCAGTCAGCTTTGAACTGCCCTTTGAAGGAGCCAATGGTGGTTTTATTTGCAGACTCCAGGGGAGCGGTGGACTGGCACAGAACACCATAAAATGGGGAGACCATCCCCCATCTGAGAAGGAGAAGCAGAGGAGACAACCCATGGGGACTGTAACCATGGCAGTGGACCAGTGAGGGGGCTCTGTGGCTGAAAGACCCATGACATGGGACGAAGAACCCACGGAGGCTACTGGGGATTGCTGTTGGGAGATTCGTGCCGGCTGTGGACTGCTGGATACTGGCTCGAAACTAGCTGAAGGGCTACTAGATATCGGAACCAGGATGCGAGGGGGTGCCGAAGACACTGAAGGGTTCCTGACTATGTAGGAGGTTCGGATCTGGAGCTTGGTTTGTCAGTGATTTGGACCGGACACTATGTGGCTTCGGAGACTGTGGGAGCACTGAAGGTGAATCCACAGAAATTCAGTGACTCTGGGTGGATGAGTGGGGGGGGGGGGGGGGTGGAACTCTCTTTTGCTTCTCTTTCTCTAACTGCAATTTGCGCATCAGGCAATTTCTGCCAATGGTGAATCTGTCTGCCTTACAACGGACCAAAGAAATTTCATGTAAAGTGACACTGTTTTATTACAATGACAATAAATTGAATCTTGAATCAATTTAACATAGAAACAATTCTTCTTTCTTTCTCTTCTTTGGCTTGGCTTCGCGGACGAAGATTTATGGAGGGGTATGTCCACATCTACTGCAGGCTCGTTGGTGACTGATAAGTCCGATGCGGGACAGGCAGGCACGGTTGCAGCGGTTGCAAGGGAAAATTGGTTGGTTGGGGTTGGGTGTTGGGTTTTTCCTCCTTTGTCTTTTGTCAGTGAGGTGGGCTCTGCAGTCTTCTTCAAAGGAGGTTGCAGCCCGCCGAATTGTGAGGCGCCAAGATGCACGGTTGGAGGTGATATCAGCCCACTGGCAGTGGTCAATGTGGCAGGCACCAAGAGATTTCTTTAAGCAGTCCTTGTACCTCTTCTTTGGTGCACCTCTGTCACGGTGGCCAGTGGAGAGCTCGCCATATAACACGATCTTGGGAAGGCAATGGCCCTCCATTCTGGAGACGTGACCTACCCAGCGCAGTTGGGTCTTCAGCAGCGTGGATTCGATGCTTGCGGACTCTACCAGCTCAAGAACTTCAATGATGGTGATGAAGTCATTCCAATTAATGTTGAGGATGGAGCGGAGACAGCACAGATGGAAGTATTCTAGGAGCTGTAGGTGATGCCTATAGAGGACCCATGATTCGGAGCCGAACAGGAGTGTGGGTATGACAACGGCTCTGTATACGCTAATCTTTGTGAGGTTTTTCAGTTGGTTGTTTTTCCAGACTCTTTTGTGTAGTCTTCCAAAGGCGCTATTTGCCTTGGTGAGTCTGTTGTCTATCTCGTTGTCGATCCTTGGTGGTATCAAATCAATTTAACATATAAACAATTAATAGAACAATTAACAGCACAGTCCAAGCTTTTGGCCCTCATTATTGTGCCAACCCATATATTCCTTCCTAAAAAAAGTACTAAACCCTCCCTAGCCCATAACCCTCTATTTTTCTTTCATCCATGTGTCTAAGAGTCTCTTAAGTGCCCCCAATATTTCAGCCTCTACCACCATCCACAGCAAGGGATTCCAGGCACCCACAACTTTTCTTTCTTTTTAAAATATTTTTTATTGACTTTAAAATATATTTACATACAGAATTGACAATAACATAATAATTCATTTGTATGCAAGAAGGCACAAAAAGAGCAAAAAAAGTAGATAAAAGTACATCAACAATTGTTTATAAATCCTTGAAAACATTTAATTGAAATGATCTATGCAATCATGTTAAACCCGTTTATTGAACTAACTTGTACAAAATAAAAAAGAAAAAGAAAACTATAAATCTAATCTACCCCCTCCCTCTAATCAAAGTTACCTTACATAATGAATAAAAACAAATCAATAATGGGAACCACTGGTGACCCCCGGAGAACAGGCAATGAATAACCGGAACATATAGTAATTGTTAATACTTCCAATTATAAAAAAAAATCAAAGAATATTTGCATAAATTGGAACTTTCTATCTTTAATATTATATCTCATTTTCTCTAAACTTAAATAGGACATTACATCATGTAACCACTGTGTGAGTAGGGAATGTTATCTTTCCAGTTCAATGAAAAAGTCCCAGTTCTACTAACCTTGGCTCATAAAACTTATTTTGCAATCCAGCCAATATCCTGGTAAATCTCCTCTGCATTCTCCTCATAGCTTCCACATCCTTCAAATAATGAGGTGGCCAGAATTGAACACAACACATGTGTGGTCTTACGAGGGATTTGTAGTTGCAACATGACTTCTCTACTCCTGAACTCAATCCCCCTATTAAAGAAGCCCAGCAGCCCATAGGCCTTTTTATCAACCTGTGCAATGACCTTAAGGAATGTATGAATCTGAATCCTAATGGACTTCTGTTCATCCACACTCTTAACCCTGCACTCGGTCTTCTGTTGGTCCTTCCAAAATGCATCCACCTCACGCTTCTCCGGATTGAACTTCATCTGCCATTTTTCTGCACAACTCTACATCCTGTCTACATCCTTTTGTATCCTTCAATAACCTTCAGCTACATCCACAACTCCTCCAACCTTCGTACCATCCACATGCTTACTGACCTATCCTTCCGCCTCTTCACCCAGGTCGTTTATAAAAATCACAAAGAGCAGGGGTCTCCGAACAGATCCTTGCAGCAGTCCACCAGTCACTGACCTCCAGGCAGAATACTTTCCTTCCACTACTACTCTCTGCTTTCTTCCTACAAGCCAATTTTTTAATCCACACAGCCAAGATTCCACTGATCCTGTGCCTCATGAATTTCTGGATGAGTTTCTCAAGAGGGACCTTGTAAAATGCCTTGCTGAAATACATGTAGACTACATCAATTAGACATGAGTCTAATTGAGTTTTTTTGGGGAGGTCTCTATAAATCCGCCTGGTTATCTGCTCTTCGGTATTCTGAGGGCTATTTTAGGGGGCCTATAGTATACTTCCAGCATAATGATAGCCCCCTTCCTATTTCTGATTTCCACCCACACTGACACAGTAGACACTCCCTCTGCAGCCATGATACTAACCCTGACCAATAATGCTATTCTTCTCTCTTTCCACCTCCCCACCCCCCCACCTTTCTACCTCCCATCCTATTCCTTTTAAAACACCTAAACCCTGGTACCTGCTTCAGCCAATTCTGCCCTTCCACTAGCCAAGTTTCAGTAACAGCCTCAACATCATAGTTCCACATACTGATCCATGCTCCGTTATCCCCTAGTGTATAAATAGACTCATTTCAAACTCTCTAACTGACTACCTTTATGTTTTGTCCCTTGCCTGTCCTTCCTCACCAACTCAGAGAACATAGCATCATTGTTTTGTCCTTCTACCCTAATCTCTGCACTCACATTCTGATTCCCAGCCCCCTGCCAAACTAGTTTAAATCCTCCCTAACAGCTTTAGCAAACCTGCCCACCAAGATATTGGTCCCCCCCCCCTCCCCCCTCCAGCTCAGGTGCAGCCTGTCCTTTTATTACAGGTCAGATCTTAACCAAGAAGAGATCCCAATGATCCTGAAATCTTAATTCCTGCGCCTTGCACCAACTCTTTGGCCATGAATTAATCTGCCACATCTTCCTGTTCCTGCCCTTTCTGCTGTGTGGGTCAGGCAGCAATCCTGAGATTACAACCCAAGAGGTCCTGCTTTTTAATTTTTTTCCTAACTCCCTATATTTCCTCTTCAGGACCTCATCCCTATTTTTATCTATGTCATTGGTCCCAATGTGAACCACAACATCTGGCTGCTTGCCCTCCCCTCCAGAATACCATGAACTCGATCAGAGACATCCCGGAGTCAGGCATCTGGGAGATAACATATTATCTGGGAGCCTCAATCTCATTCACAGAACCTCTCCTAACTAATGAGTCCCCAATTGCTCTCTTCTTCTCCCTCCTTCCCTTCTGAGCTGGGAGGCTGGCCTCTGCGCCGGAGATGTGACCTCCTCAACTTGTCCCTGGTAGATCATCTCCCCTAACAGTATCTAAAACAGTATACTCATCAAGGGGAACAGCCACAGGGGTACTCTGCACTGTCTGCATCTCCCCCTTCCCTCTCCAAACAGTCACCCAGTTACCAGTCTCCTGCCGTTTAGGGGTGACTGTCTCCCTGAAGCCCCTCTCTATAACTATCTCTGCCTCCTGCATGATTTGGAGTTCATCCAGCTCCAGCTTCCTTCCACAGTCTCCCAGGAGCTTCAGCTGAATGCACCTCATGCAGGTATAGTAATCGGACTTTTGAAAATCCACATAAACTATTGGACAACCTTCAAAAAATCTTGTTACTTCATCAAAGACCTCAATCATTGAGACAAATGTGAAATGCTTTTAACAGATCTGTATTGATTCTCTTACATTAATTGTCAGAATTAATTTTTCACTGGTTAATGGTTTTCTGTAGTTCTTTAACCACTAGTTGATTGGACTAATTAATCTATCTGTGGTTAGCAAGTTTGGACCCCTCCCCCAATTCTGGCTCTAATCCTCTGAATTCACTTCTGTCTTCAAACTTCTATCTCCATCTTAGATTCCCTCAAAACCCAGAATGTCTGTCATTTAGAATGGGTGATTTGTTAATTTTCAGTATGAGCTACCTCATTAGCACCCCTTACAATTTTTTCAATCCCAATGATTTTCTCCACACTTTGAATCCAGTACTGATACTCCCTAACTCCTCTTCCTTCTTTTTCTTTCTTCTTCTTTGGCTTGGCTTCGCGGACGAAGATTTATGGAGGGGGTAAATGTCCACGTCAGCTGCAGGCTCGATTGTGGCTGACAAGTCCGATGCGGAACAGGCAGACACGGTTGCAGCGGTTGCAGGGGAAAATTGGTTGGTTGGGGTTGGGTGTTGGGTTTTTCCTCCTTTGTCTTTTGTCAGTGAGGTGGGCTCTGCGGTGTTCTTCAAAGGATGTTGCTGCCCGCCGAACTGTGAGGCGCCAAGATGCACGGTTTGAGGCGATATCAGCCCACTGGCGGTGGTCAATGTGGCAGGCACCAAGAGATTTCTTTAGGCAGTCCTTGTACCTTTTCTTTTGTGCACCTCTGTCTCGGTGGCCAGTGGAGAGCTCGCCATATAACACAATCTTGGGAAGGCGATGGTCCTCCATTCTGGAGACGTGACCCACCCAGCACAGCTGGATCTTAAGCAGCGTGGACTCGATGCTGTCGGCCTCTGCCATCTCGAGTACTTCGATGTTGGTGATGAAGTCGCTCCAATGAATGTTGAGGATGGAGCGGAGACAACGCTGGTGGAAGTGTTCTAGGAGCCGTAGGTGATGCCGGTAGAGGACCCATGATTCGGAGCCGAACAGGAGTGTGGGTATGACAACGGCTCTGTATACGCTTATCTTTGTGAGGTTTTTCAGTTGGTTGTTTTTTCCAGACTCTTTTGTGTAGTCTTCCAAAGGCGCTATTTGCCTTGGCAAGTCTGTTGTCTATCTCATTGTCGATCCTTGCATCTGATGAAATGGTGCAGCCGAGATAGGTAAACTGGTTGACCGTTTTGAGTTTTGTGTGCCCGATGGAGATGTGGGGGGGATGGTAGTCATGGTGGGGAGCTGGCTGATGGAGGACCTCCATTTTCTTCAGGCTGACTTCCAGGCCAAACATTTTGACAGTTTCCGCAAAACAGGACGTCAAGCGCTGAAGAGCTGGCTCTGAATGGGCAACTAAAGCGGCATCATCTGCAAAGAGTAGTTCACGGACAAGTTTCTCTTGTGTCTTGGTGTGAGCTTGCAGGCGCCTCAGACTGCCATCCGTGCGGTACCGGATGTAAACAGCGTCTTCATTGTTGAGGTCTTTCCTCTAATACAATATTAAATTCCTCTTGTTAATCAAGCAAGTCCGCAGTCACTGGGGTTATATTGTAATACAATTTGGCTGCACGGTTGGTGTAGCTGTTAGCGCAACACCTTTGCAGCGCCAGTGATCGGGACCTGGGTTTGAATCTCACGCTGTTTGTAAGAAATTTGTATGTTCTCTCTGTGTCTGCATGGGTTTTCCCAGGGACTCCGGTTTCCTCCCACTGTTCAAAATGTACCAGGGGTTGTTGGTTAATTGGGTGGCACGGCCTCGTGGGCTGAAATGGCCCGTTATGGTGCTGTTTGTATGTCTAAATTTAATGTGAATTTTAAAATTTACAAAAGTGATGGAGAAACTCAGCAGGTCACTCAGTTCAATGAAGAGCTCAAGCCTGAAAGGTTAGTTACCCTTTACTTCCTCCAGATGATCTGAAGAGTTTCTCCAGCACTTTTATGTATTGCATTAAATTCATCTTCATCTTCTGTGGTTTGTCAGGAAGTGTTAAATGGGTATCACAGCTGGTACTTCGCTTCAACACAAAGGAATCTTGCTGTGTTATCCTGCATATTGTTTAAAGTCTTTGGTTTGAGTGGCAATGGCTCTCTTTGATTTGATCTAAATAGTTTTATCCCTTGGTCATTCAGGGCTAGCAAAGGAGATCTTCCTATTGCAACCACCTGCAACTTCTGGAATGAGATGCCAGAGTCGACCGGCAGGAGATAGACTTGGCATTCTGGTGGATGCAGATATAAACTTTGTATCAAATTATGCCACTTTACAAGCCATTGCATAGTACATTAATTGTTTGTCCAGACTCTATCATGCTGAATGCAAATCTGTACCTGGGTATCAGAGTATCTGTAATTAATATTTACACAGCAGTGTAGATTGTTCTGTTTTAAAAAAAACATTAGTACATTCATCAATTTTCTCTTGTACAGAACCAGTCACCTGATTTCTCGTGTTCTTTGAAATTGACCCCAATTTGCACATGCCCTGTTGTTACCACAGCACTGTAGATCCTTGCTACATTTCTGCTGATTATCCAATTCACCCATTGCCTATGACCTGCAATGCTCATTAAAACTTTAGACCATTTACTAAAAGGGTGGTGATAAAAACATTGTGGCTTCCACCTGGCTGTCAAATAATGTTTATAATTATTTTAAGACCTGGTTATCACTGCCATAATTGTCCTTGGGGATGAAGAATCTCCTTGAACTGCTGCAGTACCATAAATCATAAAGTATCAAGACTGAACACATGATCCCAAATGCAAAGGAAAAGCTAAAAGTAAACCATTGCTGGGCAACTAAATGCAATTACTAGCTTAGTCACCTGGCTGTATTCTTCCTTCTCAGGCACCGAACAACTCAATCTTCTGACCATTGAAATATAGTAAATCCCCGGGTATTCGGCTTGGAGAAGCTGGTCATGGTGTGACAGTATATAGCTCCCAAAAACATCTATAGACTGTCACAATGGCCAGAATTAACACGTACATAAGCAATTCACCTTTCATCACAATCTCTTCACAGTAGATGCAATACCACCGGCTTTCCACTCAGCTCTGGATCACCTCAAAAACAGCAATTCACACGTCCGACTGCTCTTCATCCACTACAGCTCAGCCTTTAATTATTCCCTCAGCGCTGGTCAAGAAACTACTAACTCTGGGCCTCTTGACCCCCCTCTGCAACTGGATCCTTGACTTTCTCATCGGAAGACTAGTCAGTACGAATTGGAAACAACATCTCCTCCTCATTGATTATCAACCCGGGCACACCCCAAGGATGCATGATTAGCCCACTGCTCTACTCTTATATACACCCATGACTGTGTGGCCGAGCACAATTCCAATGCTTTCCACAAATTTGCCGATGACACCACATTTGTCTGCAGAATCACACACAGCAATGAGGAATTATACAGGAGGGAGATAGATCAGCTCATTGAGAGGTGTCACACCAACAACCTTGAGCTCATTGTTAGCAAAATCAAGGAGATGATTGTGAATTTCAGGAGGAAGTCAGGAGAACATGACCCAGTCCTCATCAAGGGCTCAGTAGTGGAGAGGGTCAAGAACTTCAAATTCCTGGGTATCAACATCTCTGAGGATCTGTCCTGGAGCCTCCACATTGATGCAATCACAAAGAAAGCTCGCCAGTGGCTATACTTTGTGAGGAGATTTGGTACATCACCAAAGACTCTTGAAAACTTCTACAGGTGTACCATAGAGAGCATTCTGGCTGGTTGCATCAGTGCCTGGTATGGAGGCACCAACTCTCAGGAAAATAATAAATTCCAGAGGGTTATTAACTCGGCCTGTGACTTCACTCCATCGAGGACATCTACATGAAGCGGTGTCTTAGAAAAGCAATCTCTATCCTCAAAGACCCTCACCACCCAGGCCATTCCTTCTTCACTCTATCATTGGGAGAAAAGGTACAGGAGCTTAAAGATGTGCATTCAGCAGCACAAGGACAGGTTCCTCCCCACTGCCATCAGATTCCTGAATTATCAATGAACCAGAGATGTTGCCTTAGTTTTCATGCACTATTACTTATATTTTTTTATATATAGTAATGTTGCAAGATGGTTATAATATGAATGTTTGCACTACATAGCCATATAACTACATTTTCTGGTATAGAAATATATTAGCTGTTTTACACAGTGTGGTGAATGTATATTGGTGAGAAATGCTTTCAGTGTTAGTAGGGTCACTGTTATCTTAGTCACTACACCACCTATTAACTATCACAACATTTATCATACATTAAATATCATAACATTGTTTGTACCATGCTTCAAACATTTGAATATCTTCTTCTTTAGCTTGGCTTCGCGGACAAAGATTTATGGAGGGGTAATGTCCACGTCAGCTGCAATAATCTATATGTACAGGAAAGCACCAATAGACTGCAGGAATAAAACATATTGCATTTCTATAAAATGGGTTGGTCATGAATATGAAAGGGTTGATAACTTTTCAAAAATTGATATGGACTCGGATGGCCAAAGGGCCTGTTTTCATGCAGCATGGCTCTTTAACTAAGATGACCTTCAAATATTCTGGAATGAGTGTCACTTTAAACATAGCGGTTCGTGCAACGCAGTTACAGCAGCAGCATCAGGACTGGGGTTCAAATCCCGTGCTGTCTGTGAGGAGTTTGTACGTTTTCCTTGTGCCTGCATGGGTTTCCTTAGGTTGCTCTGGTTTCCTCCCACCCTTGAAAATGTACTGGGGCTTGTAGGTGTAATTGGGAAACAGGCTCATGGCCTGAAATATGTCTAAATTTAAAAAATATCTTTTTTTAAACTTGACTAGTTTATTTTAGTCAATATATATTCAAAATGAATCAACATCTTGTAATTATTTTTTCCTATCAGCATGCTTTGTGGTCTGTGGTTACCCTCTCAGCATATTCATCAGTCACAGCATTGGTAGAGACTATTTATGAAAATGTGCAGATCATGCATTATCTTCTGGGAGGTCCATGCGTTTACCTTGTGGCTCATTAATGTTGGCAAGTATGACCTTTGAATGAAAAGTAGCATTTGTGTTGGAGGTAAAGGTTGAATCTGGATTTAATGAGGTTGCCATAATGAACAAAATATAAAAGCTACTTTTATAAAATAATAGATGCAATTCAATGATTTAAATCAGGGATTGGACTAATGTTTATAAAATATCTTCCTTTTGAACACTTACATGAGACAAATTCACTTCTGTATTTCATTAATTATCCATAGTACAACTTTTTCATTGATAATATCCAATAGTTCCTACTTTGATAGATTATATTTTTCATTAGAATATGTGATAGGTGTTCTAGCACAGTGAGAAATTCTGTATTAATTGCAGTACCAGCAGCAAACCATTTTATTACTATATCATAGAATGAACCAGTTCTTCCTCCTTTTTTTCCTAAATCTTATTTAGATTCACACAATAAACCTTTATGATTTGTTATAAATTTTACAACATTATTTTTTCAATGATCCTATCTTTGCGCCTGTATGTTCTTCTCCTGGTGCTATACACCATGGTCCAAAAAATACCTGTGCAGATCATAACTCTGTGTGTGTGTGTGTGTGTGTGAATTACTAGAAGAGTTTATCTAGTTGAAGGCGGAGTACAGCATTTCATTTGTCCAAAGATCTTCAATTGCATTTGAATTTTGTTTTGTAAATTACAGTGAAAGATAACCAATGTAAATATTTCCACCATAATTTATTTAACAATTTTGAAATGTTAAATTGTAAATTTAATAACTTTCAATTGTTAATTAATTGTAAACTTGGGCTGCACTAAAAAACAATATTCAGAGTGTACAATTTACAACTATGGCATAAAAACACAGATGGACCTCATGGAAATCTCACACTCATCTGATGATATATGGCTATTTGGGTGGAACTGAGGAGTAGGAAAGGAGAGGTTATACTTGTAGGGGTGTATTATAGACCACCCGGAGGGGACCGAGACCTAGAGGAGCAAATCTGTAGGGAGATAGTAGATATTTGTGATAAGCACAGGGTTGTAATTATGGGAGATTTTAATTTTCCACATATAGATTGGGAAACACATTCTGTCAAAGGACTGGATGGGTTAGAGTTTGTGAAATGTGTGCAAGATAGTTTTTTACAACAATATGTAGAGGTGCCAACCAGAGAAGGAGCAGTGTTAGATCTACTGTTGGCAAATGGGATGGGTCAAGTGACGGAGGTTAGTGTTGGCGAGCACTTCGGGTCCAGTGATCATAATGCCATCAGCTTCAATGTCATTATGGAAAGAGAGAAGTCAGGGCCAAGGGTTGAGGTTTTTGATTGGGGAAAAGCTAGATTTGAGGAGATGCGAAAGGACTTGCAGGGTGTGCATTGGGACAATTTGTTTTATGGGCAGGATGTAGTAGAGAGATGGAAGTCTTTTAAAGATCAGATTTTGTGAGTGCAAAAGCTTTATGTTCCTGTTAGGTTAAAAGGAGGGGCAAAAGGTTGGAGAGAGCCGTGGTTTTCAAGAAATATTGGAAACTTGGTTCGAAGAAAAAGGGAGGCATACATTAGATATAAGAAGCATGGAGTTAAGGGGATGTTTGAAAGATACATTGAATGTAAGAGGAATCTTAAGAGAGGAATTAGGAAAGCTAAAAGAAGGTACAAGAAAACTATGGCAAGCAGGGTGAAAACTAATCCAAAAGAGTTCTACAAATATGTTAATGGTAAAAGGAAAGCTAGAGACAAAATTGGTTCCTTAGAGAATCAGAGCGGAAAACTGTGTGTGGAGCCTAGAGAAATGGGGGAGATATTGAACAGTTTCTTTTCTTCGGTATTCACTAAGGAGAAGGATATTGGGAGTTGTGAGATAAAAAAAGCAAATTGGGTAAATATGGGGAATATAGAGATTACAAAAGATGTAGTTTTAGGGATTTTGAAGAATATAAAGGTGGATAAGTCTCCGGGACCAGACGGGATCTTCCCCAGGACATTGAGAGAAGTGAAGGAGGAAATAGCAGAAGCTCTGGCGGTAATTTTCCAAATGTCATTAGATATGGGGATAGTGCCGGAGGATTGGCGCATTGCGCATGTGGTTCCGTTATTTAAAAAGGGTTCAAGGAGGAAGCCTGGCAACTATCGGCCTGTAAGTTTGACGTCTGTGGTAGGTAAATTAATGGAGAAAATTCTCAGAGATAGTACTTATAAACATCTGGATAGACAGGGTCTGATCAGGAGCACTCAACATGGATTTGTGGGAGGAAGGTCATGTTTGACCAATCTGATTGAATTTTTTGAAGAGGTGACTAGGAATGTGGATGAGGGTAGCGCAGTGGATGTTGTCTATATGGACTTCAGTAAGGCCTTCGATAAGGTACCACATGGAAGGTTAGTTAAGAAGGTGCAGTCTTTAGGTATAAATTTTGAGATAGTCAAATGGATTGAACATTGGCTGAAAGGGAGAGGCCAGAGAGTGGTAGTGGATAATTGTCTGTCAGGTTGGAGGCCGGTGACCAGTGGTGTGCCTCAAGGATCTGTATTGGGCCCATTGTTGTTCGTTATATACATTAATGATCTAGATGATGGGGTGGTAAATTGGATTAATAAATATGCAGACGATACTAAGATAGGTGGAATAGTGGATAATGAAGAAGGTTTTCAAGGATTGCAGAGGGATTTGGGCTGCTTAGAAAAGTGGACTGAAAAATGGCAGATGGAATTTAATGCTGATAAGTGTGAGGTGCTTCATTTTGGTAAGAAGAATCAGAACAGGATATACGTGGTAAATGGGAGAGCATTGATGAATACAGAAGAGCAGAAAGATTTAGGAGTAACGGTACATCGTTCCCTGAAGGTAGAAATGCACATGAATAGGGTGGTGAAGAAGGCTTTTAGTATGCTGGCCTTTATCAATCATTGCATGGAATATAGGAGTTGGGAGGTGATGTTGAGACTGTATAAGACGTTGGTGCGGCCTAATTTGGAGTTCTGTGTGCAATTCTGGTCGCCTAATTATAGGAAGGATTTAAACAGAGTGGAGAGAGTGCAGAGAAGGTTTACCAGAATGTTACCTGGGTTTAAGTATCTAAAGTATAGGGAGAGATTGGACAGATTAGGTCTTTATTCTTTGGAGCGTAGAAGGTTGAGAGGGGATTTGATAGAAGTATTTAAGATTATGAAAGGGATAGACAGAGTGGATGTGGATAGACTATTTCCGTTAAGAGGAGGAAAGATTAAAACAAGAGGACATGAGTTAAGAATTAAGGGGCAGAGGTTTAGAGGTAACATGAGGGGGAACTTCTTTACTCAGAGAGTGGTAGACGTGTGGAATGAGCTTCCGGGAGAAATAGTGGAGGCGAAGTCAATTGTATTATTTAAGAAAAGGTTGGACAGGTATATGGATGAGAAGAAGATGGAGGGTTATGGGCATTGTGCAGGGAGGTGGGACTAGAGAGGGGTGTTTGGTTCGGTGCGGACTAGAAGGGCCTAATGCCCTGTTTCCGTGCTGTAAATTGTTATGTTATTTGTTATTTTGTTATATATTAGTGCATTGATTCTATTATTGGATGTAATTAAGAATAAAATTAAATTCCACTTTGGAGGTTTGAACATTAGAATTTGGGAATTAAAAGTGACTTCTACCAGTCCAAAAAGATAACCAGTTATTCTAACATAGGCTTTGCTGTAATTAAGGATACCTCGTATCTATTTTCAGATGTCATATGTGTTTTGGACAACTGAGCAGAGCAGCTATTTTTAATTGGGCATATAGCCAAAGATTACATTCGTCCTTCTCCAAATGCTCGATCCCAGACCCCTGCTACTGATCACATGAGATGTCCATCATACTGCATCACCTTCCAACACAAAATCTGGCTCATTGAATGTTTCTGTAACAGTGAAGTGACATTTCTGTACTTTTCCCACAATATTCAAAGTAAATGGAACAAAGCAGAGGTACAGTTTTTTTTCAGTGCCCTGGTGATTTTCTTCCTGAATCACATGTGAATTTCTCCTGAATGTAGATAATTTTAGAACTGCATTTTAAATGGTATATATTTTCCATCCATGCCAGCTAAAGAAATTTTAAAAAATCAATTGGCAGGGAGATGGTAAACGGCCGCAGGAAACATAGGTTTGTGATAGTAGGAGGTTTTAACTTCCCACATATTGACTGGGACTCCCATATTGTACAAGGGCTGGATGGCTTGGAGTTTGTCAAATGTGTTCAAGAGGAAACCAGGAAAGTTGATGAAGGAAAGGCTGTGGATGTGGTCTGCATGGACATTGACAAGGTCCCACATGGGAGGTTAGTCAGGAAAGTTCAGACGACAGGTATTCATGGTGAAGTAGTGAATTGAATTCAACATTAGCTGGATGGGAGAAGCCAGAAAGTAGTGGAGGATGATTGCTTCTCCGATCACTTATCAGGGTGGAGGGAGGCTTGTGTCTTGTGGTGTGCCTCAAAGATCGGTGCTGGGACCGATCTAAGGCCTGCGTGTCTCACCCATCTAAAGTCTGCGAGCTGCATCCATCTAATGCCTGACTGTCGCATCAATTTCAAGCCAATGGATATAAATTGTGATTTCCCAAGGTTACCTCCGCAAACTCCTGAGGAAACTTTTAAGCATGGTGTGATAATTGTGGGACATGGAACCAGGAAAGTTTTGAGAATGGTCCGTGACACAAAATTTCCTTAAGTTGTAAATGCTGTTGGTTGTCACAAAAGTTGCACTGGTTGGTTAATTAGATACCGATTCAGACAGGTCTTAGTTAATATTAGATCTTGAAATTAGTTAATTAGTATAGAACGAAATATAGTTTCAAAACATGCTGGATGCACCATTTGAATTACCGATACAGAGACTGTTAATTGGTACTTTGCATTTGTCAATGTTGCCTCACATCTGCCAATTGTTTGCTCATTCTGCAAATTTATTAACACTCTCCTGCAACTTGTTGCCTTCTTGCTCAGCATTTGGTATCATCCATAAGCTTAGAAATTATATGGTTGACTCCAGTACCTCAATCATTAACATGAATTGTGAAGACAAGTGGTCCCAACACTGATCCTTATGGAATACCACAACACAGGTACTTTTTACTCTCATTCTCTGTTTTCTGTTCTGAAGCCAATCTATTCTGCTACTTGTCCTCTTTGTATTACCTGACATTATTCTGCTCTGGGGAAATCCTCGAAGGGTATTTCAGAATCTCTAGATAATGAAAGCAACTGCACTGCGAACATCTAATCTCAGTTACTTTAAATGTACAACAAGGCTGGTCATAGAATTTTCCCTGTTGAAACCAATGTTCCCTATTCATTATTATATCTTTCACTTTAGTTTGCTTTCATATTCTCTTTGTCAGAAGGATTCCATTATTTTTCCTATCATTAATATTAAAATGACCAATCTAACTGCCTCAGACGTCTTTTACTCTCCTTAGATATAGACATAAGTTTTTTTGGCACAGCTCATTTTTCCAAAGAATTATTAAAGCCATGTTCAAAATGCTCAATGTAGGATGAAATAATTCCATAGGCATTGCAAATAACTTGCAATGTGCAGCAAAAGCAAGGAAGCAAGTTCAATAGCACTCAAAAATCATTCATAATTTCAATGTTCAATTAGCTGACGACTGTTGTTTTCAATGCAGACAGGAAATCATTTTCTCCACCTGTCTCTTTCAATGATTGAAGCATACAGTTAGCACACTATTGATCAATTGGACTTTAGTCCTGAACCTGTGTTCTCCAGGCACATGGGAATACTATCACTCGCAAGCTCCTTACATTATGAATTGGAAATATATTGCTGTTCATTTATAGTTGCTGGCTCTAAATTGCAGCATTTCCCACTCAACAACTGGAAAGAATTTTGCAAGTAGAGATCCAAAGGTTCTTGGGAGTCCAAATGCAAGGTTCTCTAAAAGTTAACCTGTGTGTCTTAAGGAGAAGTTTTCTTTGCCTTGTGTGTTATAGATTTGATTAACTCTCCAGACTAATCATTTGCATTTCATAATTAAAACTTAACCCAACAGTACACAGATCATGGATATTCAATATGTGTTGAAAGCAAAACCTCTAGACATTACCTCAACTGTTTTAAAGACATGAAACTTAAGGTGTTTTTATGGACCAACACCGCATTAAGGCTGGCTCCATGGTGGGGGGGTGGGGGGAGGAAGGTGGACTTACCTTTTTATGGAGAAGGCCTATAAGACTGCTCCAACATTCTTTTTAGAGAGCAGCGTCGGGAGATGTCCTCCAGAGCAGAGGGAGGCAGGGAGAGTGGTGCAGTAGTGCCACCTGTCACCACGAGGCCTAACATATGCACTGAGCAATGGCCATCTTCGTTAACCATAATCCCCCATGCAGATGGAACTGCTCTGGGAAACCTTGAGCAATTCCAACTGCATGGGGGATTATGAGTAACGAAGCTGGCCATTGATCCTTCTTCCAGCTCTTCTGCCCAGCACTGCCCTGCTAAAAAGCCCGGATCTTCACTCCACTCTTTTGTCCATTGGACTCCCCGGCTTTGCTTCTCTGTCTCCACTCCTCAGTATTTGTTCTCCTTCCTCCCAAGTCACCCAGGACCCTTCACCCTCTGGCCACGGTGGCTTGGTGGGCTCTGACTCTCCTTGCCCCTGCAGGGCCTGACTCCCTCCACTCCCCCTCACCTTGCAGTCCATTCCCACTCTCGCCGGCTCCCTTGATTCCCTCCTGCTCCTCGGTTTCGGTGGCCTTGGTGAGGGGGAATGGGAAGAGGTCATATCCTGGTGGCAGGAGGGAGCTCTAACCCTAGGACCAATCACTGTGGAAGCACTGGTAGTGGCTCCTGGGTTTCAGGCTGAAGGCAAAGTCTCCCGTCACTAAGCAGCTGCCTTCAGCGGCATTGCCTTTATGGAGTGAGGTGGAGTGACTCGCTCCACCTGTCACACTATCCCACCAGCGGCGTTTTTATAAAGCTAGATGAATCGATGTCAAGCCTTACATTCACTTTTTTTCCTCTTAAAAAGGCCTTGAGATAGGTTTATGTGGCTAACTGTTTGACGTCAGTGATTTACATTTTTTTATATAGAGAGAACCCACAATGACAAATGCTAATATGGAACTGAAACAATATCCCTCAATTGAATTCAAAAAGATGTGTTTATCAATTTGTAAAAAATATGCCATAAATACCGTACCAAACCACTTTGATCTTTCAGGTGACCCTGTCTACCTGAACTTGATAAGTGTAATTTGATAAACGTGTATTGTAGGCTCTATGGTTCTGTGTACATTCTGTCTTGACAGCGCAGGCCGACTATCACATTTAACTCATCGAACAGTGGAAATCAATTTCTCACAGAAGGTCAAACAGGAAAATTGCTCCACAAGACCAAGGGAGCAAGTTCAATTGCACTTAGAAACATATTCAGGGAATGTAATGATCAATTCAACCACGCCTATGGTTTTAGGTGCAGTCAACCATAGAGTTTCTTCCATCGGTCTCTTTCAATGATTGAAAC
Organism: Narcine bancroftii; assembly: GCF_036971445.1. Classification (NCBI taxonomy): domain Eukaryota; kingdom Metazoa; phylum Chordata; class Chondrichthyes; order Torpediniformes; family Narcinidae; genus Narcine; species Narcine bancroftii. Next base: position 217,809,002 of record NC_091472.1, read on the forward strand.
ATACAGCTAAGACACTGTTGATCAGCTGGACCTGTGTTTCCCAGGCACATTGGAATACTATCACTTACTAGTTGTGGCTAGGTACTGAAATACTTCTCCAGTTTCTCTCCCTTCCAGCAGTTTTCATGGCCTTTGCACCTTCTGCTCACTGTTTCGGTCAGGCTGTATTCTTAACGTATGCTGAATGTTGTCTCAAAAGCAAGAAGCTTATGTAAACTTACCAGGCAAAATTACTTCAGCATCATTTGTTATTGCTCTCAGAAGACCTTTGCAATGAAACAAACATAGAAAGTAAAATCAAAGAAAAAAAGGTGGAATAAGGCAAGGATCAACTTGTATGTTGATACATGATTATGCATTTTGATAGCACTTTTAGTTATAGACTTCTCGCTGTTGTTCACAAGTGTTCTTTTGGACCTTGGAGATTATGTAGCACCCTAAAAGGTATGCAAATGATCCAAATTGTTTGCTAAAAACATTCAGCTATTGCTATTCATAGTTATATCTAGACAAGGAGCCTGCTCATTTATAGAAAGAGTCCAGAGATATAATTCCTGGAAGATGTCACTGTTCCATTGATCAAAAGACCACAGAATCATTAAAATTTGATGAGAGAATTTGCCCTAGGATGTCTGTGCTGCATTGTTAGAATATAGAACACTACAGCATAGTACAGGCCCTTCAGCCCTCGATGTTGTGCTGACCCATATATTCCAAAAAAGTGCTAAACCATCCCTACACCATAACCTTCTATTTTTTCTTCATCCATGTGCTTAAGAGTCTTTTAAATGTCCCTAATGTTTTAGCCTCCACCATCATACCAGCTAAGGCATTCCAGGCACCCACAACTCCTTGTGTAAAAACCTTACACCTGATGTCTCCCCTAACTTTGTGCACATGTCCACTGGTATTTGCTATTCCTGCCCTAGTAAACAGATGCTGGTTGTCCACCCTATCTATATCTCTCCTAATCTTGTAGACCTCTATTAAGCCTCTTCTCTTCTTAAGTTCCAAAAGGAACTGCTAACCTTGCCTCATAAAACTTGTTTTACAATCCAGGCAACATCCTGGTAAATCTCTCCACCCTCTCCATAGCTTGCACATCCTTCCTGTAATGAGGTGACCAGAACTGATCACAATATTCCAAGTGTGGTCTTACCAGAGATTTGTAGATTTGCAACATGACCTCTCTACTCCTGAACTTAATTCCCCTATTAATGAAGACTAGCAGCCCATAGGCATTCTTAACTATCCTTTCAACCTGTGTGGTGACCTTGAGGGATCTATGAATTTGAACCTCAAAGTCCCTCTATTCATGCACACTCCTAAGTAAACAGCCACTAACCTTTGTTTGTCCTTTCAAAATATATCACCTCACACTTATCCAGATTGAATACCATCTGCCATTTTTCTGCCCAACTCTGCAACTGTCACAAACTAACAAACTTCTTAATTTTCTTCGGGACTAAAGAGACTTTGTTAGCCATAACAAAGGAAGAGCAATGGAAAATTCATCAGACAATGGTAAATTCAAAAGTAAGTGTGTGTGTGTGTGTGTGTGTGTGTGTGTGTGTGTGTGTGTGTGTGTGTGTGTGTGTGTGTGTGTGTGTGTGTGTGTGTGTGTGTGTGTGTGTTGGTTGATTAAAGTCGCAAACTCTGAAAAGTCAATTTTTAAAACAGCATTATTTTGGTCTTGCTTGAAGGTCTGACACTTTCAGTTCAGAAATAATCATAAAGTGGTTTTAAACATCATATCTTCAGCCCTCTTTAAACTCACAATTCTTTCAATGAGTTGTCCTTCAGAGAGATTTTCCTTCATATAAGTGATTTCACAAACTCCCTCTCAACTTGCCTAGGAGTTCTCTTGAATGAAGACTTTTGGAGTCTGTGTTCCAAATGTTGAAACTGCCCTCTTTAGCTTAAGGAGGCAGTTAGAACTGAGCTTACTTATTTCAAAGGCACTTATTCCATTTGCCATATTTCAGTCGTAATATAGGCAGTTTTTTCCCCCTTTGCAGGAAATGTTGCCGCTGGGTCAGATCTGCTTCTTACCAGAATGGCAGCTTTTCTTCAACTTTGTCTCGAATTTCAGTAACATATTTCTAGCAAATCTCTCATGTCACATGGTATGTGACATATTTTCTGCCTTTGAAGTTCATAATGGCTTAATTCAGATGTACCAAAACATCTCTGTCCACTTATTCACAGAATCAAAATGATGAACTTAGTTTCATGGTTCTCTTCTGGTTCCAGGCTCTCTGGAATTTACCAACAAAATGGCTTCTTGTATACTCAAGCAAAGAGTTCATTGACCTACTTATCTCAAGAACCATCATAAAAAGCATTCATCTCTTATTTTCAATTGCAATCAGCAGCCATTCCATTTCTGTTCATCTTCCATCTCAAAGAACCAAGTGTGTTTAAAATGCTAATATGTTGCCTTTGTGCTGAAGTCAGCTAACAGCTGCAAAAAGCCACACGTGTCTGTAAAATGTGAATGTACCCTGTCCAGCCAAAACTAAGTTATTCAATCATATCTAGGAAAAAATAGTTTTAACATTAAACTAATATTAACACATATCTGTTACTCCTTTTTTTTCTTTGGCTTGGCTTCGCGGACGAAGATTTATGGAGGGGGTAAAAGTCCACGTCAGCTGCAGGCTCGTTTGTGGCTGACAAGTCCGATGCGGGACAGGCAGACACGGTTGCAGCGGCTGCAGGGGAAAATTGGTTGGTTGGGGTTGGGTGTTGGGTTTTTCCTCCTTTGCCTTTTGTCAGTGAGGTGGGCTCTGCGGTCTTCTTCAAAGGAGGTTGCTGCCCGCCAAACTGTGAGGCGCCAAGATGCACGGTTTGAGGCGATATCAGCCCACTGGCGGTGGTCAATGTGGCAGGCACCAAGAGATTTCTTTAGGCAGTCTTTGTACCTTTTCTTTGGTGCACCTCTGTCACGGTGGCCAGTGGAGAGCTCGCCATATAACACGATCTTGGGAAGGCGATGGTCCTCCATTCTGGAGACGTGACCCACCCAGCGCAGCTGGATCTTCAGCAGCGTGGACTCGATGCTGTCGACCTCTGCCATCTCGAGTACTTCGACGTTAGGGATGAAAGCGCTCCAATGGATGTTGAGGATGGAGCGGAGACAACGCTGGTGGAAGCGTTCTAGGAGCCGTAGGTGATGCCGGTAGAGGAACCATGATTCGGGGCCGAACAGGAGTGTGGGTATGACAATGGCTCTGTATACGCTTATCTTTGTGATAACACAAATCTGTTACACATCCTGTTTATATCCTCTTGTAACCAAAAATCTTCAACTCCATTCACAACTCCTCCACCTTCATGTCATCCACAAATTTACTGACCTATCCTTCTACCTCTTCATCCAAGTCATTTATAAAAATCACAAAGAGCAGGGGTTCCAGAACAGATCCCTGCAGCACTCCACTAGTAACCAACATCTAGGAAGATACTTTCCTTCCCAACTACTCTCTGCTTTCTTCCTACATGCCAATTTTAAAAATCCACACAGCTAAGGTTCCACTCATCCCATGCCTTGTGTCTTTTTAGATGAGTCTCTCATGGGGGAACCTTGTCAAATACCTTGTAAAAATCCATGTAGACCACATCTACTGTCCTACTCTCATCAACTTCTTTTGTTACATCCTCAAAAAACTCATTTAGTCTCATGAGACATGACCTTCCTTTCACAAAGCCATGCTGAGTATCCTTAAGTAGACTGTACTTCTCCAAAAGGGTCATAGATCCGATCCTTAAGAAATATCTCCAATAGTTTGCGCACCACAGACATTAGACTCCCTAGTCTATAATTCCCAGGATCTCCCTATTATCTTTTTTATAAAGGGGACTACATCTACCATACTTCAATCTTCCATAACATCCCTTGTGGCCAAAGAGGATTCAAAGATCATCAGTACTGCCCCAGCTATCTTTTCTCTCACTTCCCACAGCAGGTATATCATATCTTACCCAGGGAACTTATCAATCTTATATTTCTAAGAAGATCCAGCACTTCATCACCCTGATCAAGATCCTTTTCTTTTGTGAATACTGAAGCAAAGTATTCATTTAGGACGCCCCTAACCTCTTCCATCTCCTGACACATATCGCCTCCTTTTTCCTTGAGCAGCCCCACCCTCATTCTCATCATCCTTCTGTTCTTCATATATGCATAGAACACCTTGGGGGGTTCTCCTTAATCCTACATGCCAAAACCTTCACATGCCACCTTCAAGCTCTCCTAAGTCCTTTCTTAAGCTCCTGGCTGCCATGTACTTCTCATGAGCCTTTCCTGTTTCCTGCTTCCTATATCTAACATATGCTTCCTTCTTCCTCTTGACTAATTGCCTCACCTGTTTTGTCAGCTGTGGTTCCCTTTTCCTACCATCTTTTCCTTGTCCCATTGGGATAAACCGATCCTGAACCCAGCACATGTGGTCCCCAAACTTCCTCCACATTACTTCTGTGCTTTCACCCTTGAACACCTGTTAGCAATTTACTCTCGCTAGTTCCTGCCTCATCCTTTCATAATTAGCCCTTCCTCACTTAAGCCTGTTCCTATTTGTCCATTTTTATCCATAGCTATGTTGAAGCTGAGGGAGTTGTGGTCACTCTCACCAAAATGCACTCCCACCGAGAGGTCTGCCACATGACCAGGTTCATTCCCCAGAACCAGATCCAGTCTGGCCTCTCCTCTCCTCAGCCAGTCTACATACTGTACTAGGAATCCCTCTTGGTCACACCTGACAAATTCAGCCCCATTTATCCTTCTGGCAGTAAGGAGGTGCCAGTCATTATTTGGGATGTTGAAATCATCCTTTTCTACATCCCTATTTTTCCTGCACCATTCCAAATTTTGCCTGCTTATCTGCTCCTTGGTGTCCCGAGGGCTATCTGGGGTCTATAGACTACTCCCAGCATGGTGAAAGCTCCCTTCCTATTTCTGACCCACCCACATTGACTCAGTCGGCACTTCCTCTACAGCACTCTCCCTTTTTGTAACTGTGATGTGATCCCTGACCAGTAATGCTACTCCTCTTCCTTTCATCCTAATTCTTTTAAAACACCTAAACCCCGGTACCTGCATCAGCCAATCCTGCCCATCCTCCAGCCAAGTTTCTGTAACAGGCACAACATCGTAGTTCCACATACTGAACCATACTCTAAGTTCATCTGCTTTATTCCTAATACTCCTGGCACTGAAATAGATACATTTCAGCCCACCTAACTGGCTACATTAATGTTTTGTCCCCTGCCTGTCCATCATTAATTTAGAACATATAGTTTCATGCTTTTGTCCTTCTACCCTAATCTCTACCCTCACATTCTGATACCCACCCCCCTGCCAAACTAGTTTAAACCCTCCCCAACAGCTTTGGCAAACCTACCCATCAGGATATTGGCCTCCTCCAGTTCAGGCGCAGTCTGTCCTTTTTGTACAGGTCAAATCTTCCCAGATCTACCACCTGCCTCCTACACCTACTCTTCAGCCACAAATTCCTGTTCCTACCCTCTCCAGCGTGTGGCCCAGGCAGCATCCTGATTACCACCCTTGTTGAAAGAACTACTCAGTTATCCCAATCGTCTCTTTCTATCCTTTTGCTCTACAAATGTTCTCTCTTTCATTTATTTGACAGTTATTGATTAAAATGCCTTCACCTGACAAGAGGTGAATTCAAGTTTATCATAACTCTCTGCATTAAAAAATGTCCTGAAGTTCAGAAACAAATAAATAGTTGAAATGCCCTTTCATTTCTGTGCTATTAAACACCAGGGAAATCGAGGTGCATGTAATAACTATGAGGTCATAAGTAGAAGGCAAACATGCTGAAATACATAACCTGCAGTTAAATTAAAAAAATAAATCTATAAAGAAAATACAAAATGAATTAGAGCATAAGTATTCTTTTTTTAAAATCTGATTGAAAGAGCTTGAAATTATGTACGCTAGGTTTTTAAAAAAAAATACAGCAGTTGCTCAAGTCTGCTGAAGTGTTTGGTGCAATCAGTGTTGTGGACACATGCCAGAATATTCCTTGATATATTAAAACATGTTACTTCTGCTTCTCCATTTGGTTATAAATATTATTTTTATTTTATTTTATTTGGACACAGCACAGTAACAGGCCATTTTGGCCCAAGAGTCCATGCCACTAAATTTACACCCAATTAGCCTCAATACATTTCAAAAGGTGGGAGGAAATCAGAGCTCTTTGGGGAAAACCCATGCAGATATTGGGAAAACGTACAAACTCCTTACAGACGGCATGAAATTCAAACCCCGGCCCTAATTGCTGGCATTGTAACAACGTCCACTAACCGTTACGCTAACTGTGATTTTTTAAAAGACTTTTCCCATTAGTTTGCACTAATTATTGTTTCATGAATGATGCTCTATCATATTCTCAATGGGGACCCTACTGCCTCCCCCAACCCACCCACCCACACACCACTCAATTTTATTTTTACCTCACATAACATAAATATTGTTTATATTGTTTAAGTGTTTTTGTCATTGGTAGGTAAGAAGAACAGAAGAAACCAAAATGTAACTGTTTCACAGGGAAGGGAGCCCATCAACTTTGATCAGAATCTGAGGGGGTGGGCTTGAAAAATAGGTTGAGTTCTCTATAACATTCAAAAACAAATATTTTTCTTAATTGAATGCAAGCTCTTATCTATTTTACTTAAAAAAATAACTACTCAAAACTCCAGTTAAATTTTGTAGAGCAAAGGTAAAAAATGAAATCCCAAAACAATAAAAGATTCAAATCCTGCTCCCAGTCATTCTTGATTTTAACCAACAAGGCTATTCTTAAATCAAGCAAATTATTATAAATAAGAGATATGAGAAAGTTGGAAATTGAAAAATGTATCAAGGATGTTCACCTCAGGGATTCCCTGAAAATCAGTTTTGAGTTATGAAACCATGCACACAACGAGTCAATTAGGGATGATTAAAACAGTGGTTTTCAAACTTTTTCTTTCCACTCACATACCACCTTAAGCAATCCCTTACTAATCACAGAGCACCAATGGCATACGATATGTAAGTGGAAAGAAAAAACATTGAGAACCATTGTGTTAGACAATGTTTAAATTGATATTAAAACACTATTTATTTTGGACCTTCCTGGAAGATGAACCACAGTGCACTACAGCCAAATATTCACAAACAAAACAAATAATTGGGTTTTAATTTAAAAAATTGAGATAATTAAAAATAAATCTGATAGGTACAATAAAACACATGGTGTCTGGAATTCAAGAAACCACCAGCTTCAAGCAACTAGCAAAAAATAAATCCAAGCGAAATAAATATAAATATTAAAATAAATAAGAATAAAATAATAGGTAAAAATGCATAAGTTTAAAATTGTAAAAGTAAATGCTCTTTGAAGTAATACATAAACCTTTGGTGAAGATAGGAGCAAATATTCAGCCAGTGGAATGCCTTGGTCGTGCTTTGCTCGTAACAGTTGTTTGAATAAAGTTGTGTAAAATTCACAGTGGGCCCAGTTATCAGACCATTTTCATGTAATATTGCATTTTCTGTATTATTGCATGACAATGAAGATATCTTGAATATTTATTCTTATTAAATTGCAGATCAAGTTCAAGGCTTGAATGAAGCATTCCTGCTCCAATAATTTCCATTGATTTTGTGATTAAAGCCAAGGTTGAAAATGTAAAGTTCTAGATGTTTTTTTTCTGTCCAAAAAAATTATAAGTATTTTTTTGTTTTAATAGCATAATAGTTAAATATGGTTAACATTGAAAGGCCTGGATAACTGACTGGAAAAATCTGTTTCAAATCCCACTATAAGAGCTCAGGAATTTAATAAATTTGGAATAAAAAAATTCTCCACCAATGAAATGACTAGATTGTAATGTAAAACATCCGTTTCAATAGTCTTTGCAGAAGGTAATTTAAACACAATCCCAAGTTACTGCTTGTGTTTGCATCTTATAAAGTGATGAACATCTATTCATAACTTCAGTTCTTATTTTCAAAATACAATTGTCCTTGCACATTTGTAATTAAATATTAATATGTCATTAATGTCAGACCAGCCTATACCTGAAATGGTCAGATAAATTTAGAAAAACAGATACAACATGAATTAGAATTTCATCATGATATTTTGAAGTCAGTCTTAGGCGGATTAATTTTTCACCTCAAGATCGCATTCAATTGTAACGACCAGCAAAACATGCTTAATTCACCCAAAGGATCATTTCACTTAATACAATAGTAACAAGGCATCTTTAAAATGAGAACATGACTCCTTAATATTTAATACCAAATCATAATATCTTTTGCTCGTAATATAAAAACTAATTGGGTCTAGTTAAAAGGAGAGCTGTCAGATTTTTTAAGCTGCAAAATTATCTGTATGTATCTAATGACTTCCATGTCTTCTTTTGGTTCTCCCAAAGTTGAATGATGTTCTTAATCTTTGCAGAATGAAAGGAGCTTTGGGAGCCAATAAGAACACAGAAAATGGTCATAAACCACATTATGAGAATGACCAAGAGCAAGGTTATTTTTTTTGTGAAGGGTAATTAATTGTTCTTTTCCTTCAAAATGGTGCACTGAAACTTTTAATATCCATCTTAGAGCTAATAATGGTGTGGAGCTCTTTCATTGATAGTCAATATCAATCCAGATTTTTGCTAAAAGCCACAGAAGTGGTACTTGACCCCAGAAATGTCTGAGTCAATAGTGAAGAGTGTTACCTACGGAGCTTATGAAGCATGAACGGCTGCCTTCCAAGTGAACATGCCAATCCATATTTTCATTACTTTTAGTATCATGTTTATTGCGAGGAATCCATCTGCTAAAAGGCAAGTTGCTTCCATCTTGCTAACTGGAACTTGACAATTGTTTATTTTAGTTTTGAAAGGCAAATATAATTTGCTCTGCTTAGAAGCATCAAGTCGACACTGGGTCTAATCCAACACAAACTCGACTAGTCTTTTCCTTTCTTTTTTTGTTATATGACTGATTTCTGCAATGATTAGGTGAACTATTCAGATTAATTGGAGGATTTTTGAGATGAGATATTTGCAGATCCTCTAATACCACAAGACAGCAGTGGTAGAGTCACTTAAACTTAAAGATTTTGCCAAGGTGTACAATGGATACGACCCAGTCACAGTACATGCTTTGAAAAATCAGCATTTAAGTAAACATTTTTGATTTGTCTGGGCAAATGCTGTATCCCTCTAAACATTTCCTATCCATGCCGCTAAGTGTACTTTAGAAATTCTAATTGTAAAAATTAGATCTAATATTAAAGATGGAAAGTTTGAATTTGAGACGATGTAGGGCCCAGTCAGTGGATTTATCATCATAACATCAAGATTTAAATGGGGTGGACGCTTTGGTGTCTGCGAGCCATTATTCAATTCAGATTTACAATAGATTCAAATATCCTTGTTTAGAGGGAGGGGCTAGATTAGCAGAGAGACTTTACCACCTTTTTTCCCATTTTCATTATTAAGACTAACAAGGGGGTGGGGGTTTAAACTGCAGATCACAGAGAAGTACAAAATATCTTATGTAAGGGAAATTTATGTGCATTATATGTATAATTTTTGCATTCATTGATATGAATATGAGTTATATATGATATGAGTTATGATTTGTTTAATTATTATAGGTTTTGATGTCCTAATAAAATATTATATAATTATGGTTCTGCTTCTAATTTTCAATTGATATGTGACATATATATTATTTATATATATATATATAATTTATGTTATCATTAATAAAAATGTGTAAAGGATTTTTGTTAAACTCAATAAAAAATATTTTAAAAAGAAACTGTAATTGTGCCTGCCACCTCTGGCAACTTATACCCTGTACAGTGTCCTCCATAAGGTTTGGGTCAAAGGCACTTTTTCCTTTATTTGCCCCTCTGCTCCACAGTTTTCAATGTGCAATCAAACAATTCGCATGTGATTAAAGTGCACATGACAGAGTTGATTCAAGGTTATCTGTATACCTTTTAGTTTGACTAGGTAGAAATTACAGCACTATTTATACATTGTCCCCTCATTTCAGGGCACCATAATGTTTAAAATAAATCGTGAAAATCTGGAGACACCATGGTTGAAATAAAAATACAAAATGCTGGAGAAACTCAGCAATTGATGTGCAAACATTGGCCTTGATATAGAAAAGGTAAAAATGCATCACTGACATTTTGGGCGTGAGCACCATAATGTTTAGGACATTTCGCTTCATACATGTTTGTGAGTACTCAGGTTTGATTAATTGCTTCACTTGATGTAGGTATAAGAGAACTAGGCTGGCTACTAAGTTTTTGATCACCTTTCGAGTCTATAGTTGCCATTTTTCAACATGAGGACCAGAATTGTGCCAATAAAACTCAAAGAAGCCATTATAAAGCTGAAAAACAAGAATAAAACAGTGTGAGACATCACCCAAATCTGAGGATCAACAAAATCAAGTTTGGAACATCATTAAAAAGAGCTTAATGGTGAGCTCAGTAATCGCAAAGAGACTAGTATTTCAAAGAAGTCTCCTGATGCTGATTACAGAAGAATTCTCATCATAATGAAGAAAAACTCTGGGGGGGTTGCCATGTGATAATTTGGGGCTAGACTTGAATTCTCTATTCTCTCTGAAAATGGTTTTTATTTAAGAAGCCTGAAATGACTACAAGAAGATAGAAGAGGAAGATATCAGAAGGCCTTCAGAACAATAAACAAATTAAAGATAAACTGACTTACTTTTCAAGAACTTGAACAAGTAAAAGCCGATAAAGAAGAGAGGACTATCTTGAAGAAGGATCCTGGAGCTCTCCGGAAAGCAAGTGCCAGTGGTGACAGACCTGAAGCTGGGGAGACCTTGGAAAACACTAGAAGGTCTCCCCCGATAATGGCTGACTGCCACGGGTGAATAAGTGACAGGGCGCATACGCAGAACACAAAAAAAGGAGGCAATTTTTTTTAAAAAGCTCTAGAAGCTTCCAGCTCCAGTGATCAAGAGGAGGAGCTGGAAGAAGAAGATATGTATGTTGAACACAGAGTTTTGGCCAAAAAAAAACAGGAGAAAATAAAGGAGACTTGATTTTCTACAACTGAAATGAAGTAGTATATGGATCCTTTCCAGCAAACTTTGCTACAGTTAACAATGGAAGTTAAAAAAAGTAATAAGGGTATCATTGAAAATAAGGTTCTATGAAGAAAGTGGAGAGAATGCTGTTGCAAATGGAACAAAAATTTGAAGTGATGAATGCAGAAATTAAAGGTAATTTCAGCATGTTAAAGAGCAAATGAAGATTCAATCTGAGGTGGCTTCAACAATTAACTCAAAAAATTAACTCAAAAAATTGATATGTTAGAAAATTTTAGTGGAAGAAATTAAAAAAAATTGTTGGACTTAAGGAAGCCAGTGAAGGGCAAGATATGATGATATTTTTACAACGTTAGATTCAAGAAGATACTCAGATTGAAAGAGCGTTATGTCCTAAGAAACAGCCAAATCGAAAGTCACATTTGAATCTGGTCATGTTGCATCGTTATGAAGTCAGGGAGAAGATCTTGGAGCTCGCTGCGAAATAAGCGAAGGAGAGACAATCCCCATTGATTTATAATGATAATAAGATTTTATTTTACCCTGATATGTTTTGATTTGTTGAAAAAAAGGAAAGAATTTAATGCTGTTAAAAATGTGATATGGAAAAAAGGTTACAATTTTGTTTTAAGGTACCCAGCAATGTTAAAAGTTTTTGTTCCTGAGGGTAAAAGTAGATTTTTTACAGAACACAATGAAGTAAAAGTGTTTGCTGATTCATTGCCTGAGAAAATGAGATGAGAACTGGGAGATATTTGAAGAGAGAGAGGAAGTGGAAAGATTGCAGTTGGGGATGTATCATGAAATTATACATATTTTAGGAGGATAGAGAATATTAGAGAGGACAGTTTTTACATTATTGTGTAAATAAAATGAATCGATCATTGTAAGTTTGAGAATATTTGAGGCATAAGTGATAGTATAATTTTTGGGGAGTTAGGTGAGAGTATGAACCAAGCCTCTGCGGAATCTAGTGGGCAGGTGTGGTTTAGATCACAACTCCTATAAATCAGGGGTATAAAGACGCACTGTTAATAATGTAGGCCGGCAGGGGGGAGGGGTAGGGTTTCTGTTCTTTTCTTTGTTTCCTTTCTTTTTTCTCTTTAATAAACCCAAATTTAATAATTGCATTATGAAATATTTAGTTAGCATTTTAGATGTAGGAGGAGTGGAGAAGGAAATTGGATTTTGAGAGTTTAGATGGCTGATAAATTGAGTTTTATAAATATTAATGGGATTCAGAATCAAATAAAGCAGAAAAAATTATTAGCTTTTATGAAAAAAATTAAAACAGGCTTAGCTTTTTTTATAGGAAACATTTGATGGAAAAAGAACATCAAAAATTAAAAAGGTAGGAACAATAATTGCATCATCTTTTAATTCTCAGGCTAGAGGTACAGCTATATTAATTAATAAAAATTTACCAGGTAAAATATTGGATATTATGGTGAATTGTCAGATTTACTCAGAACAATCGACCTCACTGAATGTAGATGATGGCAAATTTATGCAAGATGTCTTTATGAATTTATCAAATGCCAAGGGAAAAGTTATATTGGGAGGGGATTTTAATTTTGCTTTATACCCTAAATTAGATAGATCGGGAGATAGAATGGTGAAAAATAAGAGAGCAAAAATGGTAACAAATTTGATGAAAGATATTGATTTTGTGGATATATGGAGAAAAAACCACCAAATGAAAGAGATTATTCTTTTTGATTTAAAACATTCATGGATAGATATGTTTTTAATTTCTTCACAACTTCAATATAGACTAGAAAAAGTTTAATATCAAGCATGGGTCTTATCAGATTATTCACCTTTAATTTTGTCTATTTCACTGGAAAAAAGAACAAAAGATAGGTTAAATATTATTTTATTGAAGAAAAGGGAATTTTGTGATTTAAAGATGCAAATGATACATTTTTTTTAGATACTAATAAGGATTCAGTTGTGACTAAGTTTTTATTATGAGATTAAATTAAGGCATATTTGAGAGGTCAAATAATAAGTTATATTTCAAAAATAAAGAAAGAATATATGAAAGAAGTAACTCAATTGGATAAATAAATAATGAAATTAGAGAAGGAAATTCAAGTACATAAAGATGAAGAGAAAATAAAATTGTTAGAGTTGAAGAAAATAAGGCTTGATCCTGTGGTGACTTATAGAGTGGAGAACACAACAAAAATATTGAGTTGGGTGAAAGCGCCCATAATGTTTTAGCATGGAAATTAAAAACTGAGCAGATATCTAGAACAATAATTACTTCAAAGAAATTATCAGGACAGATAACTTATAAAACGTAGGAAACAAATGTTAATTTTAAAGACTTTTATGCTAAACTTTATCATTCAGTTTGAGAGATGGTAATAAAATAAGAGATAATTTGAGAATTTTTCAGAAGAAGTTTATGAGACTCTAATGTCTCTACAGAATAATAAGGTGCCAGGTGAAGATGGTTTCCCTCCAGAATTTGATGAAGAGTTTAATGAGCTATTAATACCTGTATTGATGGAGGTATTAGGTCAAATGAAAGAGATTTATTATCTACCTGAATCTTTTAAAATAGCATTAATAACTGTATTTCCAAAAAAAGGGAAAGATTGTTTACAGCCTTCTTCATTTAGACCTATATCATTATTGAATACAGAGTATAAAATTGTAAGCTGATAGGCTAGTTGAATTTTGGCCAAAATTAATAAATTTAGATAAAAATGGTTTTATTAAAAAAAAACACCAGATAACATAGTTAATTTTTTAAGTTTGGTAAATATAGCACAAAATAGGAAGATTCCCGTGGTAGATGCAGCATTAGATGCAGAGAAAGCATTTGATCGAGTGGAATGGGATTTGTAAATTTGAGACACTTGCTTTTTGGATTCCAAATACTTTTACAAACTGGATAAAGGTATTGCATGATCAACCAAAACCAAAAGTGATTACGAATAAACAAATCTCACAACCCTTTTTGCTTGAAAGGTCTTCTAGGCAAGGTTGTCCATTATCACTCTTTTTGTTTGCATTAGCAATTGAACAATTTCCAGAAGTAATTAGAACTGATAATGAAATTAAAGAATTTGAAGTAGGTAATAAAGAACATAAAATTAGTTTATTTGCTAATGATTTTATAGTATATTTAACAAGATCAGAAAAATCTTTAAATAAGTTGAATGAGAGATTAAAAGAATATGGGTTAATATTGGGTTATAAAGTGAATGTTGATAAAACTGGCCTATGGTGGATATGGATTATTCTCAATGTAAAAGACTGACAAAATTTAAATGGCAAAATGAAGCAATTAAATTCTTAGGAATTAAAATTAATAGAAATATAAGTAATTTTTAAAAACCAAATTATTTGCCATTGTTTAAAAAATTGGAAGAGGATTTGAAAAGATGGAAAAATTTACCAATAATGTTAATAGGATGAGTGAATTGTATTAAAATGAATATTTTTACAAGAATACAATATTTGTTTCAATTATTGCCCATTCAAGTACCAGAATTTTTCTTTTGAAATTTGAATAAAATAATGTGAATTTCTTTAGAAAAGTAAGATGTCAAAAATTGGTTTAGAAAAATTGATGTGGAAATTTAATCAGGGTAGACTAAGACTACTAAATTTTAAGTATTATTTTAAAGCAGCTCAATTGAGGTTTTTGTCCTCCTGTTATCATAGGGATGAAAAACCAACTTGGATTCAAATAGAAATGAATAAAATTGGTGAAATTATTCTGGAATTAATTTTGTATAAATGGATCAGTGAGTCGTTTAAAGGAACTAAAGATTTTTCCATAGTGAAACATACTTTAAACATATGGAATAAAATTCATACTGAGAGAGGAATTAAAAATTATCAATGATCAAAAATGTTGTTCCTTTTTCCTTTTATTTTGAATTATGCTCTATTTGATAATTGGTGTAGTAAATGTTTAAAAAGAATAAAAGTTTGTTTCTTAGGATCTTTTTTCTTAACTTTTGATCAATTAGAAGATAAATAGAATATACATAATAATAAAATTTGTGCATATTATTAATTAAAAATGTATTTGAAAAAGATTGGGAGCAGATTTGAGAGTTCATAAACAGTCAATTTAAAGATAAAATAACAGATACATTTGTTGTTAAGAAATTTATTACTAATATGTATATAAAATTACAAGACACTGTAAAGAAAAATGATTTATATAAATCAAAAATCCGATGGGAGAAAGATTTAAATATACAAATTCAGGAGGAGATTTGGTCAAAATTATGTTCTGAAAGTGTTATGAATACAGTAAATGTTAGATATCAAATGGTTCAATATAATTTTCTTTGTCAATTGTTTTATACTCCACATAAGTGAAATGGACTTAATCCTAATTATTCAAGTGTTTTCGATGTGCAAAAGAAAGAATGACTTTTTCTTTGCATTCAGTGTGGTCTTGTGAAAAAGTGGAATGGTTTTGGAATGAACCAAGTTTATTATTAGGGCAAATTATGAAGATAAAGATACGAAAGGATCAAGAATATTTTTTTTTACTTGGAGATATTTATGAAAAGGATCTAAAATTGAAATTAGACCAAATCCAATAATTTTTTTTTAAGTATTGCAATAGCAACTGCAAAAAAATGTATAGCGATTTCATGGAAAGATGATAGAGAAGTGTTATTAAGTAGATGGTATAATAAGATGCAAAATTGTACACCTTTGGAAAAAATTACGTATTGTTTAAGGAATTGAATTGAATTTTTTTATAGTATTTGGAAACCATATATGGATTTTATGAATAATTTTCTATCCACCTCTTCTATCTTATCCACTCCACTTAATTAGTAATTTTTAAATAACAATTAATGATTGTATATGCTAATATTATTGTATATTAATTGGTAGGTGTTTCTTTTTCCTTTTCTTACTTTTAGGTGGGAGGGGGATGAGGAGAAAAATATAAAAGTTTTTTGTTGCATCATTGGCCGTGGATATTTGATTAATAGTTTATTCATTATTTTCCTGTAATTATGCAAATAATTAAATAAAAGTTTTAAAAAAAAGAAAAACCCTCAAACCTATGTCCCACAGATCAGAAACACTCTTTAGGAGGCAGGTGTGGATAGGTCAATGTCCATTGACCACAGAAGACTTCATACAGAGGCTACATTGGAAGATGCGAACTACTAGTTAGCCACAGAAAGGATAACCAGATTACAGTTTGCTAAGAAGTATTTTAAAAAGCCTGCAAAATTCTGGAAAAAAATGGTCTTGTGGACAGATGAGATCAAGATCAACCTGTATCAGAGTGATGGCAAAAGGAACTGGCCAAGATCCAAAGAATACCACCTTTGCCACGATTTGCATCCCGCAGTGTAGACTCTGTATTTCTGTTCATGAAGTATTTTGCAGACAGTCGTCCTTGACATATCCACACCTGCCTCCTGAAGAATGTTTCTGATCAGTTGGACATGTGTTTTGGGATTTTTCTTCATTATGATGAGAATTCTGTCATCAGCAGAAGGTGTCTTCCTTGGAATACCAGTGCCTTTGCGATTACTGAGCTCACCAGTCCGTTCTTTCTTCTTAACTATGTTTCAAACTGTTAATTTTGGCAATCCTAAGGTTTGGGCGATATCCTTTAATGTTTTATTCTTGTTTTTCAGCCTCATAATAGTCTCGTTGACTTTCATTGACACAACTCTGGTCCTCATGTTGAAAAATGGCAACTACAGAAACCAAAGGTTATTAAAAGCTTCGTAGCAAGTCTAGCTCTCTTACACTTGCACCAATGAAGCCATTAAGCCTACCAGAATTATCACAAAGGTTAAACACAGAATTCTGTTGACACCTTGGATAAGTGTAAAAAAAAATACACACAAATACTGGAGAAACTCAGCAGGTCAAACAGTGCCTTTATGTCACACAGATACATCACCAATGTTACACACATCTGTGAAGACAAAAGTTCCAAGTATTGTGGTGACCTGAAATGAGGGGACTATGTATAAAAAGTGCTGTAACTTATACATGTTCAAACCAAAATGTATATAAATATCCTTGAATAAAATCTGGAATGTGATCCTTAATTACATGTGAATTGTTAGATTACAAATTTTAAACTGTGGGGCACAGGGGCAAATCAAGGAAAAAAAAAGTGCCTATTTTGGAGGACATTGTAAATACCACATTCTGAGTGAAGTTGGCTTTCAGTAGTTTGAATAAAGACTTTGTTCAACCTCATTTAAAATAATGCTAAATTATGCTACTCATGCACACACACTATATGTAAATAATAGAAATGGCAATTTTCAAGTCATTGCTAAACCTCAAAAATGAAAATACAAAGCTTGAGAATCTTTCATTACTAATCATTTTATTTAGTCTCAGAATGTGAATGCTGCTACCACAGAGCAACCACAGAGTCAAAGAATTTTCCAGAAATGCCTTGGAAAGAATAGGGTTTCAAACACAAATTTGAAGAGTACTACCTGATTCTGGCTGGGTAGTCAACCACCCAATGGAATGAATGATGAACTCCCCAAATTCAAGTAACCTGTTCCCATCAGTCCCTTTCTCTCTCCTTCTCATCTTTTCAAACACCCACTTTTTTTCCCCCCAAACTATTATGGCAGCCGCCTGTTATATCGAGTTTCTTTCCCGGTCCTCACCTTCTCCAACTTCCCGTCATCTCCTTCACTTTTCCAATGGTCTGCCAAACTCCTTCCTCCAGCAGCTTCATAGAGTCATGGAGTCCTGTGGGTCCCATTTATCTACACTTAACAAATGTGCTCTCCTGCATTAGCCTCAGTGCAGCCTCCTCTGTGCTGGGGAGACTAACACACAGATTGGAAGATCACTACATTGAGCACATTCGCTCTGTCCGCTACAACACTAAGGACAACCTAGTGGCCAACCATTTTAATTCCACACCCCATGGCCACACAGGCCAAGTTGAAGAATATATATTCTGTATCACCAATCTCCAACCAGATGGTGTTAATATCGACTTCTTTAATTTAAAAACCCAACACTCAACCCCAACCAACCAATTTTCCCCTGCAGCCGCTGCAACCGTGTCTGCCTGTCCCGCATCGGACTTGTCAGCCACAAACGAGCCAGCAGCTGACGTGGACTTTTACCCCCTCCATAAATCTTCGTCCGCGAAGCCAAGCCAAAGAAAAGAAAGAAGAATTTCCCTTAGTCCTTTCCCTCATACTCCCTTTCTTTCATCCCTGTCTTCCTTCTCTCAACTCCAAGCCCCTTGCCTTCCTTCTCCAGTCAGCTATCTTTCTCAGCTCTCTGTCCTCTCCCCTATCATTTCTCAGTTCCTTTCTCCTCCCACCTGTATCCATTTATTACTTTTTAGCCTTCTTTTACCCATTTTTTTCTTTTTCCTCTTCCCCTCATCCCCCAACATTTTATTTGGACAGCTGCCTGATTTACCAATCTCCTAAAAAAGTCTCAAGCCTGAAGCTTCAGCTGCCTTTTTACTTTCAGTGGATGCTGTATGGACTGCTGAGTTTCTATCTGACTTTTGTGTACTGCTTCTTCAACCATATCTCCACTCTGGCTTTGATATCCCATTATTCTGCACCATATCCATGACCTGACTCATCCACTTTCCCCATTAGGCTTCTTGCTTTAAAATAAACACAAAGTTTACCTGTCTTACCTCAACACATTTTCGCCATCCTGTTCTCCGTCAATATACTTCCTTTGCCTTTCCTATACTTTTCAGCTTCTCTCTCTCTCTCTCTCTCTCTCTCAGATTCCAATCCCCCATCACTTCCTCTTCCACTGACCCCTTCCTCAGTTATTTAATGCCACTGGTCTTCATTCTCTTTTCTCTGGCCTGAAACCTCAACTCTCCATTTCATAGAAACATAGAACATTACAGGCCCTTTAATCCATGATGTTATGTCAACCTATATAAGCCTATTCCACCATCAATCTAACCCTTCCCTACCTCACAGCACATAACCCTGTATTTCTCTTCCATCTACATGCCTATGTCTTTTAAATGTCCCTATAATACCAGCCTCATTCACCACCCCAGCAATGCATTCCAGACACCCACCACTCTCTGTATGTAAAAATCTTTTCTCTGACGTCTCCCCTAAACCTTCCTCTACTCACCTTAACCCAATGTCCTTTGATATTGGCCATTGTTGCCCCCTGGGTAAAAGTTCTGACTGCCCATGAATCTACTCTCAACCTCCATCACTCAAAAGAGATGAGTCCCAGCTTGGACAATCTTCTTTCATATGACATGCTCTCCAATCCAGACAACATCCTGGTAAATCTCCTCTGCACCATCCTAAAGCTTTCACATCCTACCTATAATGAGGAAAGCAGAACTGACTCCAAATGTGGTCTAACCATAGTTTTATGATCCTGCAACATTCCCTCACAGCTCTTAAACTCAAACGCTGACTAATGAAGGCCAACATACCATACACCTTCTTATCCATCCGATCAATTTACATGGTAACCTTGAAGGATCTAATGACTTGGACTCCAGGATCTCTCTATTTTTCTATACTGAGAAGAATCATACCATTAACCATGCACTTAACCTTCAAGTTCAAAGTGCAATTTTCTCGATTGAATTGCATCTGCTATCTCCCTCAAGCAAAAGGTGCAGCAAGTTACTGTTGACATATTGCTATCTTCCGAAGCCTCTGGAAGAAAGCGAAGAGCAGAAGGTGCTTTTGTCAGTAAATAATGGATACGCACAAATGTTATGTGACAAATAAAAATTCTGAGAACGTTAACTCTGCTATTGCAAATTTTCACATTTTATACATCCACCAGTAAGATGTTATCCACATTCACCCATAATACAGTAGAAGTATCCAAAGAATAAATTTTGAATGCATTCATTAATATTGTATGACTTCTCTAACAATGCACAAGTGTAATGTAGATGGTAAACCCAAACAGTTACTATTCTCAAGGAAGGTCATGTAAGAAAGATTTATTGTGCTGTGCAGCTAAATAGCTTGTTGAATACCTTCAGTAAATTGGATGCATACTTTCAAATGCAGGAGAAAATAAGTTGTGAAGACATGAAAAATTGACATTTTAGCACCAATACGAAGAGAGGGCAACAATATCCACTCTGCCATGTAAATCTATTTTCATCCGTAACAGAACTGCCATCAGAGTGACAAACACATGAAAATCATTATTTTGTTTCATATTTAACACTGCCATTTTGTTTTGTAAAACATTCTTTTTACAGAAAAATACACCCACAGACTGCAAAAAGGTCCACACTCTGAAGTTAATATATGTGTTGCATAAATAAACTCAGAAGCAATGTTTTATAACAAGACAGCACCTTGAAGCACCTGGCATTACCATTAAATGACAATCATTTGAAGATAAATGCTGTAATTCATCTCAGAGAGCATTTGCCTCAAAATCTCCTCTGTAACCCTACTTTCTCTCAGTAGTCTGATTGAGTGGAATCATCTTCCATTGTTAAGGATTGGGATAATGCAAAAATAATCAATGTGCATTGCATTCTTGAGAAACCTGGAGCCATTGCTCTCCACCTTGCTGCATTACATCCATAAGGAATGAGAATTTGGTGTTCCTCATCATCCAGGAAGTCTTGCTGACTTCTCTAATATAGTTGTGGGCTGCATATTGATGTCAATGATGTTAACAATGTCAAATAATGGCAGATGCCATCTCACTGGCCCTCCACTGCATTAGATCTCCTAAACCGAAGTAATACCTACACAGGTTCTTGTTCACTGACTACAGTATCACATCAGCAAAACTAATGACCGAACTAAAGGTCCTGGAACTATGGTCATCCCTCTGCAACAGAATCCTCAACATCCTCATTGCCAACATCACCTCTTCCACATTTGCCTGCAACATAGCATAGCACCCCATAGCAGCGTCCTTTCTCCCCTACTCTAATGTCTGTATACATATGACTGCATAGCCAAGTTCAGCTCCAATTAAATCTTCAAATTAATTGACTCTAGTGGGGTGAGAAACTGGACATGATAAGTTAGAACACAAGATAAAGATAGAGAATCGAGTTGGATGGTTCCAGAACAATAATCATGTTCTCAATATAACCAAAACTAAGGAACATTTAAGAAGCAGAAACTAAGGGATGATGCATCTGTTTGCATTGATGGGTTGGAAGTGGAGAGGGTTAGTAAATTCATGTTCATATTTCAGAGGACCTATCCTGGAGGCAGTGCATTGAGGCAATCATGAAGAAGACATAACAAAGCCTCGACTTACAATTCTTAGACTGAGGAGATTTGGTATGTCCTCGAATACTTCTACAGGACATCACAGTCCAGTCAGGAATTTGTGTGCCCAGGAATACAGAAGGTAGCAAACATAGCCAGGTTCATCACAGACTCTGACCTCCCTTCCATTGAATGCATCCATGTGAAGCGTCGCCTCACGAAGGCAGCCCACATCATAAAGATCACCCTGGTCACAACCTCTTCTCACTCCTACCTTCAGGCATAAGGTACAGATGCCTAAAAACCAGCACCTCTAGGTTCAAAAACAGTTTCCCTCCAACAGTTATCTGGCTGCTGAGCCTCCTTTTGTTACACGAATCAGGGACTTCTCTGATACCACAAAAGGAGTGTCTGTACTATTGCTGTCACTTTTCTTTTGCACAAGGATAACAGTGAATATTAATTGTCTTTATCTGTTTTGTTATATTTATTGTCCCTTTTTAATCCAATTAAGTACACTATTGCACTTGGCCTTTAGTGTTTTTTTTATATACAAAATACCAGTTTGACTCCAGCAAGGAAGAATTTTGGTGCGTGTGTACAGTACATTGTAGATTAGAATGCAAGCAAAAGGAAGTCTGACAGAAGAATCCTGAAAACTACAGTTTATTTCTATATTAAAAGTATATTACCCACATCACATATTAAAAGTATGTAACATAATTAGTTAATAGCCTCATAAACCTAAAGGTGTCTCCTACCCTTCCTTATGCCAGAGAAGAGATCTTCCATGTACAATGTGAATATGACCTCTGCAAGAAGTCTTTTATTTACAGGTGGTGTAGGACAATCCTTCCTGCTACTGGTATCTGCCTTGCTGCTCTTGGTTTCTGCATTATTGTTCCCTCCACCCCTTATTTTCCTTTTGAATCATGAAGACACCCCACGATTGCAGTCCATTTGTTGATAAAAGTAAACAACAGTATTCAAGCAGTAGAACAATCTTCTTGACGAGTTATTGACATGAAACACTAAATGTGTTCCTCTTTCCACAAATTCTTCCTCACCTGCTGAGAAATGAAAATACCTCCTGTTTTCATTACAGCCTTGTTAGTGTTTGAGCATAAATCTTCAGTCGGATTACAGGCTGAAAATATTCCAAACGATAACCAGCATCTTAATAGGAATAGGATGAATATTTAATTTACACATTATTGATCCTATGCCACTGACTCTGAGAATGTTCCTTCCTTTTCCGAACTATTTTCTGCAATAATAGAGTGCCTCATTCCATGCCCACTGGAGTGCAGCAGGCTAAAATACCGTACATTGCACCCAGCCTTTACAAGCTGCAAAATTTTTCTTAATGAATCATTTTTCAGGAATGTATTTCTTTTGTGACCAGGAAGAGCTGTAGTGCAGTCATCAAGCCCTCTTGCCATGGATAAAAATCCAATGTTCTATTAGTTATCATTGTTTTAAATAGTGCTCTTTTGTGCTTTGAATGCCACAGAAATTCTAATTCACCACAGTGAGCAAATCAATTCTAAATGAAAACATGACTTGGAGCCTTACGCAACAGATACCAACCAAAGAGCAAGCTTGGCACTGTTTCATTTCAGTGCCCATCTTCTTTATTGTTTTTGGTTGAAAGAAAGTCAGCCAGGAATGATGTTTCAATCACAGGGGCTTAAAACTGAACTGATTGGTAAGGACATTCCAAACATTGAAGAATCAAATTTAAAACTTGTGGCCATCAAGGCATGTTTGCTAGGTTCTTACTTTCAACAGTCATTCCAGGGGGTGTTCCAGTGAACAATGATCATTCCTTCATTTAATTACAGCTGGACAGGAAAGAACCACAGACATTCACAATGAAGGAAAATACCTCGTGTATCTCAACCTGAAAATACACCAAAACAAGATTGCTCATAACTGTATCCTAGTCAGTGGGTAAATTATTCATTTTATAACTGAGTTTTGTTTCTGTTAGACTTAGCAATTTGAAATGTAAAAATAGTTAATGATACAATATTAATAAAAATATACCATATAATCATGTGGTTCACATTGGTGAACACTACATAGAGACCTTGTTTAATATTCTGCAAATGATTTCGAATGACATATATGATAGTGCTATGAATGTATAGACTATCTTCTAATGTGGAGAGAATTCAGAAAGCAAAAGCCCAAAGGGACTTGAAGTCCTAGTGCTCAATTCTCTAAGGGTTAATATCCTGGTTATGATAGTAGCAAAGAAGAGAAATGCAGTGTTCACCTTCATTTCGAGAAGATGAGTAGAGAAATGCAAGGATGTAATGCTGAGCCTTTATAAAGCGTTGATCAGACAACATTTGGAGTATTGTGAGCAGTTTTGGCCCCCATATCTAAAGACGAATGTGCTGGTGTTGGAGAGGGTCATAAGAACGTAAGAAATAGGAGCAGGAGAAGGCAATCTGGCCTGTCAAGCCTGCTCCGCTATTCAATAAGATCATGGCTGATCTGATGATAGGCTCATCTTTATCTACCTGCCTTTTCACCATACCCTTTAATTCCCCTACTATCTAAAACTCTGTCCAGCCTGGTCTTAAATATATTTACTGAGGTAACTGCCACTGCTTCAATGGGCAGCAAATTCCATAGACTCACCACCCTCTGGGAAATCAGTTTTACATTTAGATTTTAGACACATAGCACGGTAACAAGACTTCTCGGCCACAAACCCATGCTGCCCAATTACACCCAACTGACCTCCAACCCTCAGTACATTTTTGAGGATGGGAGGAAACTGGAGCCCCGAGGGAAAACCCATGCAGACACAGGGAAAATGTACAAACTCCTTACAGCAGTATGGCATTCAAACCCCAGTCCTGAATGCTGGCACTGCAACAGAGTTGCATTAACTGCCTCACTAGCAACGCCATAATACCCTGAATCTCGAAGCTATGTCCCCTAGTTCACATCTCCCTCTCCAATGGAAACAACTGACCTACCTCTATCTTTTCTATGCCTTTCTCAATCTTCTAAATACCAGCAAGTACAGTCATAGACCACTTAATCTCTCGTCATAGACAAATCCCCTCATCTCTGGAATCAACCTGGTGAACTTCCTCCACACTGCCTCCAAAGACAGTACATCCTTCCTCAAGTATGGAGTTCAGAACTGCAC
Organism: Narcine bancroftii; assembly: GCF_036971445.1. NCBI lineage: Eukaryota > Metazoa > Chordata > Chondrichthyes > Torpediniformes > Narcinidae > Narcine > Narcine bancroftii. The sequence goes on from NC_091472.1 coordinate 217,833,501, forward strand.
ACAGTACTCCTGATGCGGCCTCACGAGGACCTTGTAGAGTTGCAGCATAACCTCCCGGATGTTAAATTCCTCTTGCAATGAAGACAAACATTCCATTTGGTTTCTTGATACCTGCTGTACCTGCAAACCAACCCTTTGCGATTCATGCACATGCACTCTCAAGTCCTTCTGCATGGCAGCATGCTGCAATCCCTTTCAATCTGATCTTTCATTTTTCTTTCCAAAGTTAATAACCTCACATTTGCCAACATTGTACACCCATTGCTAGACCCTTGTCCACTCAATTAACCATATCCTCTGCACAATTTAATTTTCCACTCAATTTTGTGTCATCAGCAAACATAGAAACATTACACTCTGCCCCTCTTCCAGATCGTTAACGTATATCGTGAACACATGCAGGCCCAGCCATGACCCCTGTGGTACCCTGCTCACCTCCTATTGCCAAACAGAAAAACACCCCTGTATCCCACTCTCTGCTTTCTATTGGTTAACCAATCCTCTATCCATATTAATATTTCACCCCCAACTCTATGCATCCTTATCTTATGTATGTCATTTATGCAGCACCTTACCAAATGCCTTCTGGAAATCAAAATAAACAATGTCCATCTACTCTCCTTTATCTCTCATGCTCAATATATCCTCAAAGTACTCCAGTAAGTTTGTCAAACAGGACCTGCCTTTTTTGAATCCTTGCTTCAGCTACCTGATAGATCCATTTAACTCCAGATGCCTCCAAAGGTTTACAAGAAAGATCCCAGGGATGACAGTTAATTTATAATGTTTGCTGATTCTGGGCCTGTCTTCACTGGAAATTTAGAAGGGGGGATCTCATTGAAACCTATCAAATATTTAAAGAGCTAGGTAGAGTGGGTGTGAAGAAGATATTTCCAGTGGTGGGAGAGTCTAAGACCAGAAGGCACAGCCTCAAAATAAAAGGACAACCCTTTACAACAAATAAAGATAATTCTTCAGCCAGAAGGTTGTGAATCTGTGGAATTGGTTGTCACTGATGGCTGTGGAGGCTGCCATTAGGTATATTTAAAACAGAAGTTCTTAAATCATAAGGGTGCTGAAGGTAAAGGGGGCAAAGGAAGGTAAATGGAGATAAGAGGAAAAATATATCCATAATTCAAATCACAGAGCAGACTTGATGGGCAAAGTTGCTTTATTCTGCTCCTTTGTGTTAAGGGCTGCCTTCATGCACAAGGCACAAACAATGAGAAGAAAACAAGGCAATGGAAACATGACAGATAAAAGGTCTAAGTTATGAAAAGAAACTGGAAGCCAGATTGATCTACATCAGACTGACATATCTGATTATATGTATTACTTCAAATTGAAAAAAAAATCCTGTTCAAAGAATATCAGAGTTTATAATCAACAAAATTTTGTTGGAAAATAATGACATGTTAAAACCACATATGGTTATTAATGCACAATCAGGAATCTCAATGGATGAATTAACAATGCATAATTTTCAATTTTCCAGATGACGATGGTCAATTTATATGCTCCAGCCTACATATAATTCAGTCTGAAGGCTCACATTATTTTTAGGTATCTGCTGTATTTATGCATTAATTGGCAATTAAACTCAGAAATGTCTTTATTTATTATGGTTTGAGTCATTTGAAATTGTATAGAATCTGCAAATACAGCAAATCTCAAACCAAAACGTTATTAAGAATTTAAAAAGGGAAAAAAGGAGAAAAAGAAAAGAATTGGCCCACTTCTCAATTGTGATGGTGAAACTATGGTCTTTGTTTTCTCAAATGATTTCAGAGCAGATTTTTAAGTATTTTACATTGTCTTCAAGCAATACAGATTGGAATTCATGTTAAAAACTCTTGCAGAAATTAATCACTCTGTGTTACAAATTGTGAAAATAAATAAATAAATAAATATAGTTGCATCTGCTAACGACAGTACTACTGAAATGAGAGACGTCCTCACAGCACAAGGTGAACCAGTAATTGAACTTTATATTGAACTCGTTGCGCTGCTTGACAAGGCTGCCCACTTCCTGTGAGGAGTACGCTGGCCTTAGGAAATGATGTTGTGTCACGACATCACCCTGTCCAGCAGCACGCAACACGGAAGTGGCACTGTCCCCCGGATAACATGCATCGCCAACTGCCAACTCAGAAGGGAAGGGGGGCCTGTGCTATCTTGTGTCAGACTGGGGCAGCAATTCAGCCTGTCTAACCGCGTGCTCGTTTGACTCTCTACAATATTTTATTTAATATAAAACCACTGAGCCAACATATCACAATATTTCAGATTTAATCCAAATACATGTGGTATTTTATAAGAGAAAAGGAAAGTAAAGAAATACAAAAGAAAGAAAATCCTCCTGTTAATCCCCACACATCCTCACCCCCGCCAATGCCCTACAAACTAAAGAAAAAAAAAGAAAAAGAGGGACAAGAAAACCAGAACTGGAGCACTTCACTTTCAGATATTTTTAAGCATATAGAGACCCATAAGAGAAAGGGTATGCTCGAGATCCATTTACATTTTAATGCTAACAGTTTGTAAATATGGGTTCCCTATTTCACAAATGTATGATATTTATCTCTTAAGTTATAAGTAATTTTCTCAAGTGGAATATAACTTCGAACTTCTACATGCTATCCACCCATTCCCAGAGCAGTATCCGACTTCCAAGTTATAGCAATACATTTTCCTGCTATTGCCAAGGCAATTTGAACAAATTTTACTTGATACATATTCAGTTTTAATTTAGGTTTAATCCCTCTAACATCTCCCAATAAAAATAACATTGGATTCTGTGGGAATCTTACTCCAGTTATTTATTCTATTTACAAGATCTTATCAATAATGTTTTTTTTAAATTAGACATACAGCATGGTAACTGGCTCTTCTGACCCATGAGACTGTGCTGCTCAATTACTCTCTATTAACCTACAACCACAAGCATTTTGAAGTTGGAAGGAAGCCAGAGAACATAGATGAAACCCACACAGGCACAGAGAGAACATACTAACTCCTTACAGACAGTGAAGGATTTGAACCCCAGTCATTGGCACTGTGACGGCATTTTGCTAACCAGTACGCTAACCAGAATTAATTCAAGAACTAATTTTATTTAAATGATAAATGCATTCACCAAAAATTCCTTCGTGTACGGCTGATTATCAAGCTGTTACAATGATTGTATTTCCATTTTTTGTCACTGCAGGATGAAAGAAACCACTCAATTGAATGATGCTATTCTGAATGTGTGCAATCATATAAATGGTATTTGAACACCACAGAGGAACATGCTAAAGCAAAAACTGCACAGTTCTAGGCAGGACCTCACCCAATTTAGAAGAGCTGAAAAATCTAGAAATCAAGGAATGGCCACCACCACTTACTCCTTGTGGAAGCCAAGTTACTGCATATGCATTACTGCGTCAGGGGAGAGAAGGGCTGCTGGGAAATGACCACTTCATCTTACCTTGATAAAGAAACCAAGAAGATCCTCTGAGATCTAAGAGGGGAATAGTGCAGCCCACCCACTTGGGCCACTATATGGATAAAATTTGCAAGAAGAGGCAAGAGTGGCCTCCTCCAGAAGTGAGATTACCCATGTCAGGGAGCAATGCCAAAATAAATTACTAAGATCTCGCAAAATCTCATAAAGTTCGAGCCTCTCTTCAATTCTGACCCTGAAACAGCAGATGCACAAAATACACACTCCCATATCCACACTGTTAACCATGATTCCAACTCCAATCTCTACCCTTCACCCGCCATTGACATAAAATTAGCAAATGCTGGAAATACTCAGTAGGTCAAGCTGTATCAATGGGAAGAGAAATAAAGTTAATGTCTCAGGTCAAAGTCCATTTTTCAGAACATTAACTGTTTCTCCCCTGACCTGCATTTTCTGTTTTTAAACTTCTAACTTCAGTCAATTTTTTTTTCACTCATCATGAACATATCCTGCGTAGGTTTACATAGATATAATCTCGAAATGCTGGATGATTAAAAAGCTATACGATGTCCTACACTTCTATTTAGCTAAAGGCAGTAAGGAATAGAAGGGATGGGATTTGCACAGGAGGGGTGACCCCAGTATAATAATATGCTTCCTATGCAAGCATGTCCATTAACAATATTTAATTGTGATTAGTGACTTCCTTTTGCACTACGTTCTCTGCTGCTGCATCACTAGATAGTTATCAGCATCTCCAGATAGATCATGAGCAGATTGCTGCCCTTGCCATTTGTGAATAGTTTGCTGCTGTGAATTGATGCAGAGGTGCGACCTGTCTTCTCCAGAAATAAAATGCTGTATGTGCTCATTTATGATTTTCCCCAGAGTAAAAATTACTTTTATGTGTGTTTTACATATGAAAAGTGGCATTAAATGATTCAATTTCTCAGTTTGTGTTTCAAAACTTACTTGAAACTTAATTTGACTTCTAATTCTCAAAATATTCTTCCTGTTGCCCCTAACCATTTTTCTATCCTTTATGAGCAGAGAAATTGGATCTATGAGCAAGCAGACTGAACTCTGACAGGAATTGAGACATTCCACCATCTCCCCACCCACAAGTCTCTTCAGACCAGAATCCTGGAACATATTCAGAGAGGTGACTTCAAGATCAGGATTCCTTTATTGTCAGGTACATATATACATAAAATGTCAACTTTTGTTTGCTTTGAAGGAACACAAAGAGACTCCACTTGTCTGATGCCCCCACCACTAAGAGAAAGTAAAAGAGTCCCTTCAGCAATGTCGAGTGTCCATGGATTCTTCTCCTGTCTCCTGTTTGTTCCAGCGGAGAACACAAGCATCTGGTTCTGAGCCTCTGACATGATCAGGAAGCTGCTAAGACCAGAGGCTATTCGGGCATCCTGCTCATCATCGGCACCTTCACGTATTACGATCCCTATTTCCGAGCCGGTCTCTAGCAACCCTCAGGTTTGGACTCAGTGTCCCTTGTTGGTCTGCTGCCGAGGTCGTCTCTTCTCCCAGACTTCTCTTTCTTGTAAAGTGGGTGGGGGAATGTGTTCTGCCACTGGTCTACTGATTTCCAGAGTCCACAGCCCTCATCGTCTGCTGTCAAGCATCAGCATTGCCATCTTGGGCATGGATCTCTGTGGGTTCACTGATGTTAAAAAAAAAGCACTGCCTGCTCCATCCACAGGCCATTTAAAATATGTATGGGGCTGTAGACATAATGATCAAGGCAAAGAAGAGTAAGATTGCAAGATCCAGACATTTGTGTTGCTTCAGACCTGATAGATTGAAATTCTGATAGAGCAAAAAATGTCTAGGAATTCAGACTGGGAGATCACTTTGTTGAGCACCTCTGCTCTGTCCTCCACAACAGCATGGATCTCCCAGTCTGTGGCCAGCCTCACCAATGTAGAGGAGACCACTATGAAGACACCAGATGCAGTACATGACCCTGAAAATTCACAAATGGAAAAATTGCTTCATTTGGAAGGATGTTTGGGGCCTTGGATGGTGGTAAGCGAGGAGATGTGTGTATGTGTGCATGGAGCATCCCCTGCGGTCACAGGGATAGATAGCAAGGGAACAATTGGTGGGAAGGGAGCAGTCATTGCACAAGGTAGAGAGGGGATGGAGTAATCCAAGTGCCAGCAAGTGTTTGGAGTATTGCCTACCACTCTATATAGGTTCAGACTACTGGTGTTCCCCTTTATAAAAGCAGAAAGTCACTGACCTCATGGCCTCTAAGACGGCGTTCATGTGCCCGACAGCCAACAATTCCCAAACTGCTCCTTCAATTAACACTCAGCATCCTGATGCTGATGAGATAGGGCAAGAGCTTCTCATACCCATTCAAATTCAAGGACATCTGCATTGATTCAACGCAAAAGGAAGCACCCTTCCACCAGCAAGAATGCAACCATTGGATGTGCTATGACATGGTGCAAAAGTTCAAACCTATGTATTAGCTTAGAAAATAGAATAGTGTGAAGATATGAAACTTTACTGGGATTACAATTTTGACACTTCCATTATTGACTTCTGTAATAAGTTCTTCTGAACACAATGGCATTTTTGAAATGCTGTGTCATTCGGGGAAAATAACATACTTCATTTTGGAGACAAAATTGACACCGATGTGGCAACTGCTAGCATTGCCACTTACTCATCTAGAAAGGTTGTTCAAGGAGAAATGTCAGCAATGTCGCGACTGAGACCTTCAGGGAATGAACATCAGTAGCTGCCTGGTGATTTAATTGCATTCCGAGACTTTTGGAAAATGCATGAGCTTCTCACATCGTGTTTTTAAACTATTCAATCAGGTCTCTTGGTATCAGTTGAATGCCCCTTTAAACATACTTAGATGCAATAAAGATGCATAATGAATTCCTGTATGTACCATGAAAGTTCAAGAAAGAATGCAGTTTGCATACAAAACTCTAATTTAGGCCAGCAAAGGTGGGAGTATTTATTGAGCAATTTTAAAGTTAGAGTGAACTGCGTACCTTGGGCTGGGGCAATTGTGATTCAGAAATTATTGCATTTATGATTTACCCTGAGTAAAAATTACTTTTGTGTGTGTTTTACACATGAAAAGTGGCACTCAATGTTTCAATTTCTCAGTTTGTGTTTCAAACTTACTTGAAAATTAATTTGACTTCAAATTCTCAAAACATTCCTTCGAATAAATTAGTGCAAATTGAAATCCTGGAGAAACTCAGCAAATCATCCAGCATTCAAAGATAAAGAGACATAACCAACATTTTGGGCCTGAAACAAGGTATCAGCAAAAACCAGACAGGTGTCTGAATGAAAAGGGTGGAGGAGAAGGGAGGAAAGGGTAGGGGGGAGGAGTACAGGCCAACAGGAAAGAGGTCGAAGGTAGATATGGGTGGAAGGACACAAGATAACAAAGCTGAGGTGCTAGGGGGAGGGACTACCTCTTTGAATGGAGAGAGAAAGGGATGGAGAGCTAGAGGAAAGGAGACAAGAAGGAGGGGAAGAAAGGGAGATGTGGAGGGATCTAACAGAAACCAGAGAAGTCAATGTCAATACCATCCAGTAGGAGAGGGCCCAGTTGAAATATTATGTGTTCTCCACCCTGTTCTGGATAAGTAATTTGGCAAAATATCATTTTCAATGTTGATAATTATTATGTGTCAACTTTCAGTGGATAAATAGTTGCTTTTACCAATATTAATATTAGATTTGATTCAACAGATTAAGAAGCCCCCTGACAATGATACAAGATCAATCAAACTAAAACTTGCTCTTAATCAGCACAAATTGAACTTCTTTGCATTTGATGACTTAAAATGTCCTTACAACCGATCCACTGCTGCTGGAACCATCACGGATAATGCAGGTATGGCCAGGAACCCGAAAGAACAAGACCTAGGTGGGGTTCCTTTCACAAGCTAACCATCCAACAAATCAACTGAGATGCTCATTCCCATCATAACTTATCTGAAGAGCAATCTTTCTGTGGTTGTGCATACTGAACTCCAGATCATATGCATGCCTGGGATTCTCCACCCAAAGGTCAAGATTACTGTAGCTTTCAATTCCCTAACATTCAGATTATTTCAGGTGGGGCCGACTGATTTATGCCGAATTCAGTTTGCCACATATGTACACATTAAGGAGGTCATCAATACTTCAGACTCAGAAGAACATAAGAAAATGGGATCAGGAGTACCAACTTGTCTGTAAGGTTGCCCTGTAATTCAATACATCATGGCTGATCTGCTCCAGGCCTCGTCTGCTTTTCTGTCCTAGTTTCCCACAGCCCTCAATTCCCTGATTTTTCAAAAAAATAAAGTATTTCCTCTTTAAATACCACCATGTGATAAGGAATGCTGGTGACTCACTACCCCCTGTAAGAGGGTTTTGTGCAGTTCAGATTTAAATCACCACCCCATAGTCTTGCAAGTGTGTCCCCCTCATTTTAGATATTCCCACTAATTGAAACCTCTCAGCATCTACCTCATATCCACGAAGGATGTAATATTTAACAATAACATCACCCTCATTTTTTTAAACTCCAAAGAATATTGATCTAATTGCTACATCTTGTGATAGATCAACCCACTCAACACAGGAACTAGATTAGTGAGTTTCTTTAGGTCAACCTCCAATATTAGCATATCCATTTTAAAATAAGGGAACCAAAAATGTGCAAAGTACTCACCAGTACTAATTCTCATCCAATAGTACAAAACGTGTAATATTACACAAAATTGCTTTCTGCTTGCCGTAAAGCAAAGAATTGCTATTAGTGTCACCAAACTCCCCCTTACAGTACGGGAGAAAGAGGAACAAAAGAGAGTTCCTTCAGAGACACCAAGTGTCCGTGGATTGGCAGCCGCACAGATTTCTGTTGGATCCCTTGGCAGCCTGAGCTCCAGATCCAAATCTCAGGAAGTCTTCAGTGCACCCAGGCTGTCAGGGAGCCCTTCTTGCCCTCAGCACCCTCGCAAATGTTTCACGGAAAACTCCATGCTCTTATTCAGAACAGTGCAGTTATGTTTAGAGGAAGAGCAGCCCCTAGAGAGGATAAATTAATCTTTGGATGAAATGTGTGTGGGGACATTGGCCATCAGTTGCACTTGCTTCCCACACATACAGTTCCACTAATGTAGTGAACTGCAGGAAATATCTTGCACATTTTATAAGGTTTTCGATCCAACTTCAAAGAAAGATGTGCACCTTGTTACAATTGCCATTCATTATTGATAGGAAGGTCAAATTTACTTTTAACTTCCAATCTCAACTCTTGCCAACCATACATATTGTGGACAATTCATAAATGTGCAGAAATGATTTTACCTAAACAAAATGCTTTATTTGTACTGGGTCTTTGCAATTAATATGAATAAAGTGCTTTCATTATTGAACTTCAATAAGCAAACTGTCACTGAATGACTAAAAATCATGTTAACTTTTGTGTATTTGATGTGCCAATAATACAATTTAATTTTCTAATTCAGCTATAAATGAATAATCCTGATTAATGAGCAAAAGAAAGGAAAGCAAACATCAGCATATTGATAGGATGTTGGATCTATGGGGTGTCTAGGAAGGGGTAGCAACTCTGATGGGGGAGGCCTGTTGTGCCCTTTTCAGGCAGCTCACCACCTTTGGTCCCCACCTGACACTCAGCTCTCACCTGTGGCTCCAAGTAGCAGTAGCACGCGCAGCAGCCACACCCTGGTAAACCATCTCGTAAAACAGGCTAAACCAGCTGAAGGTACTCAACAGCTCTTCCACCCTCGGTGAGGTAGGGAATCTATCTATCCCAGCATGTGAAGTCTGGCCCTGGCAAATTGAGCAGAATATACCAATTAATGGTCCAACAGTCAATAAGGAAGGCCCAGGAAGCATTATTGAGCACTAAAAGCATGACAAGACACTTTGATATCCTGGTCATCCTGCAAGAGAGGTCTCCAGCTGTAATGGTTGTGCCACTGAATCAAGGTTTCTTCTGCCGAGAGAGTGGGATCGTCCCTGTCCAATGCCTCTTCCATTTTAAGCTCCATCACGCACAGGTTTCTGTTGTGCAATTCATCTCAGTTAACCCAACTCATCAAGTCCTGCAGCGATTTGGGAGTGGCAAAGCAACAGGTGGAGAGTTACCACTGGCAATTGTAGCCACAAACCTGTACGTAGGCGACCTTTGGACCAATGATCGTTTGTCTCTGTACCTGGGGCAGCAGAGATGTCTGGCATAATCCAGGGTGACCGGGCAGTCCTTTTCAGGACAGCACTGCCCACCCTCATGAGGGAGGGTGTTAGAAAAGTTACCCCAAACATTGCCTGTCCCAAAACAGCACCTGACTAGCTAACTGCAGCTGGCAGATCATCTCTTAAACGGTCGACATACAAGAAAAATAAATAAAGAAAATTCCTTTTTGGAACCTGCAATGTCCACATCTTGCTGGATAGAAACAAGGTGGCAAGGTCTGAAAGATGAACAGCACTCATAGAGGCTGAACTTCACCGCTGTACTCAGCGAGTCCAAGCTTGCAGATGAGGGTTCATTAAAGGAGGCCGTGAGTGGATAGACGTCCTTTTGCACAGACTGACAACAGGATCCACGGAGTAGGTTTTGCAATCAAAGCTGCTCTACTGAAGAACATCGCTGCCTACCCACTGGAATCAATGAACATATCTTGAAGTTCTGCTTTCCTCTCATTAAGTCCCGACATATCACCATCGTCAGCGTCTATGCACCAACTCTCGTGAGTTCAGACGAAGATAAAGAAAGTTTCTAAGAGGATCTGGACCCACCAGCAACCAACGCTAGAGTGGGAATAGTTAGCGAAAACAGGGAGACATGGAGTGGGAAAACCAAACAGTAATGGCCTGCTGCTTCTGAATAAGTGTACTGAGCACAAACTGTGGAACAAGTACAAAACAACTTGGATGCATCTATGGTCCAAACACTGGCACCTACTTGACTATGTCAAAGTACACCAGCCTGACCTTCAAGACATCACCATCATCTGGGCCATACGAGGTGCTGTGTTGGACAGATCACAGGCTGGTTCGGTCAGTCCTCAACCTGCATGTAGCCCCTTTGCCTCGTAAACAATGAAAGACTGTCAGAGTGTCATTCAACATTGGCAGACTGCAAGATCCAGGTCAAGTTCAACATTTTCAAGATGTGCTTAATGTAAAACTCTCCAGCAATTCACCACTTGAGGAAACCTGTTCTGAAAAGTGGAAGCAGTTCAAAGATGTTGTCACAGAGACTGCAACAACTATACTCGAAATGAAAACCCAAGTGCGTCAAGACTGGTTTGATGAAAAGCACAAGATCATTTCAACAGCCTTTAGCGCCAAGAGCAAAATGACCCATCATCGGTCTCAAGTTTAATCATATGCAGTCCAAAGTACAGGCAGAACTGTGAGAAATGAGAGACAAGTGGTGGCAGAGAAAAGCGGAGAAGGTTGAACCCTATACAGACCTGCTCGACACCAGAGAGCTTTTCAGTGCCATAAAGTCAGTTCATGGTCCTTCTAAATCAGGATGCTCCCCCTTCCTGTCATCAGACGGGTCGAGCTTGATCAAAGAGCAGGAAGGACTGAAAAACCGTTGGGCTGAATACTCCTTTCAACTTTCTCAATAGGTTCTCCAGAGTTGATCCTGATGTCTTACAGCACATCCCTCAGCAGCCAGTCCTGGATGAACTAGACCTGTTGCCCTCTACTGATGAGATCCATACTGATGAATTCAAATAAAGCAACAGGGCAGGATGGTATTCCTGCCGAGATCTATAAAGCTCTAAGCCCAAATGCTTTACAGGTGTTCCAAGACATCCTGTAAGACTTCTGGATCGAGGAAATGCCTGATGGCTTCCTCGATGCCCTCATCGTGGCTCTCTACAAAACTAAGGGAAGCAAATCAAACTGTGGAAACTACAGGGGTATCTCACTGCTGTCCTTCGCTGGCAAGATTTTCGCCTGCATCCTCCTGAACATATATGTCACTGTCTCAGAAAAGAATCTCCCGGTGGCACAGTGCAGCTTTCAGCCAGAATGGAGTTCGGTGGACATGATATTTGCCATGAGATAAGTTCAGGAGAAGTGCATTGAGCAGAACAAGCCTCTTTACTCTTGTCTTCATTGACCTGGCAAAGAAGGGAAGCTCTCTGGACCATCCTGAGATGTTACAGATACCTAAGGAAATTCATAAAAATGTCTCAGCCAACCTTTTAATTTTTAATTTAGACATAGAGCACGGTAACAGACCATTTCAGCCCTCAAGTCCGTGCCGGCCAATTTATTTACACCCCCAGTACCATAGTCATGTGCTGAAATGGCCTGTTACCATGCTCTATGTCTAAATAAAAAATTAAAGATTTAAAAGGTTGGCCAACCCTGATTCTAGAGGGGTGTCTTAACATCCAACAACTTGATTATTTATCTTTTTTTGAAGACTGCAAAAAGACTAAATAGTTTACAGCTAGATTAACACCCAGTTACACTCTCCTGTTCTCATATATACAGCAGTCTAAAATATACCAGGGAAAATTCGAAGGCAACAACAGACAGCAAAAAATTATTCCACTTGAGAGTTATTAATTGCACAATGCTGCTAAAAAAAAGTGAAAGGACATTGATTTTTCTGAACTCAAACAACAGTGTAAATCTCATCCATATTACCTGGCTGACACAACTTGAAGACCAGTGCAGAGAGCAAAACTTTATCTTAGTAAAATTAAAAAAGCCCATCATTTGCTTCATTTGCTGAGCAAAGCACCAAAACAGTTTGGGTAAATTTGGACATTGTATTTTTAGCACCAAATCAATCCCACATTTATATTTTTAAACCAATTATTTTGACAGAGAACCACATTATGTTTGAAAATAGATCTTTGGGCACAAGGAACAAAGGTGGAGGTGCTGCAGTTGTCTCAGCTTAAACAGGATATAGACAGGATGCAGAGTTGGGTGAAAACGTGGCACGTCGTTCAATCCGGAGAAGTGTGAAATGATGCATTTTGGAAGCTCAAACAGAGTACATAGCTAATGGCAGGATTCTTTACAATGTGGAAGGACAGAGGGACCTTGGGTCCAAATCTATCAATCTCTCAATGTTGCTGCACAGGTTGATAGCGTAGTTAAAAAGGCTTATGCTATCCTGACCTTCATTGTTGGGGGACTGAGTTCAAGAGTCGTGAGGTAATGTTTCAACTCTATAAAACTCTGTTTGGACCACTCTTGGAATATTATGTTCAGTTCTGGATGCCTCATTACAGGAAGGATGTGGAAGCTATAGAGAGAGTGCAGAGGAGATTTACGGGGACAATGCCTGGATTGTAGAATGTGTCTTATGAGGCAAGGTTAACAGAGCTGGGGATTTTCTCTTTGGAGTGAAGAAACAGGATAGGTGACTTAAAAGAGGTCTGCAAGATTATGAGAGGCATAGGTAGGATGGACTGCACACATCTTTATCCTGGGATGAGAGTAGCAAACACCAGAGGACATCCATACAAGGTGAGGAGAGATAAGTTTAGGGAAGAGTTCAAGGGTAAGTTTTTTTTTAAAAAGTGTGTAGTGGGCACAAGGAATGTATTGCCAGTGTGGTAGTGGAGGAAGGCACAGTAGGGGCTTTTAAAAGATTCTTAGACAGACACAATGATACATCCATAACACTCTATTTTAATTGTAAGATAGGGAAGGTTTAGTAGATTTATATTAGTGCATACAACATCATGGGCCTAAGGGCCTGTACTGTGCTGTCATGTTCTATATTCGATGCAAGTCAATTTTGCTAGGTAATTTTGTTCACCAAGTAACCACAATCATACAGTGAAAGATACAACACAAGCAACAAGAAGCTGAGATTCTTTTCTCAATTCAACAGACTTGCTCTCTTCACAAGTGAAAATAACACACCTCAGCATTCTAACTAAAAACATCTGGAGGTAGGAACATTCAAGCACCAATGAACAAGCCAGATCACTATTGCAAACCAGCACTTGATTAACACAGCAAAACAATCTCCCCAGCTCACAGGCAATCGTGTACAAGATGACAATGTACCTGTAAATACTTAATTCTGAACATTAGAATTCCCATTGACGTATCCAGCTTGGATAATTTGATGAAAAATTAATAAAAGGAGGTATGTTCATTTGGGAATGTGAATGAACTAAAACACAAAATCAATTAATTAAATAATGATCAGCAAAATGAAGATATCTCGCTCCTGCAATATGTAGGACACTGTGGATATTTTGTCCGAGGCATCCACACATTAAATTGATACAAGGTCCCTGCAATCCTTCATGTCAAATTGGTGGGGGTGGGGACCATGGGAAATGTAAGTAAGTTGATTGCAGAACTGTTGAATGAGAAACTATTTAAATGTGGGCATTAAAAAGGAAGCTGCAACAACAGAGGACAGGAGAGTTAGGTGAAACAACACCACCAAGTGCAACCAAAAGCATGAAACCATTAGGCTACCTAACTCAACCAAAGTGACAGGATGTGGCTGTGATTTGAAATGTATGAAGATCCAAAAACAAATTTGCACAAGGTTAATAGAATCAGGGACATGAAAGCCTGACTCAGACTTTGGTGTGGGAGTGTCACGGTCTATCAGTAACTCTAAAGACTGAGTGAGGAATGATAGGCTTTAATTGACATTAGGTTTCAGCTGGCCCAACTCCATGTACTCGAATGGAGGGAAGGGGACAGGGCAGTTGACCTTTATGGCCAGGTCACAAGGGGAGAGATTACACGGAGTCAAGTCATCAGTGGGCGGGCCAGCCATTTATACACAGAGCAGCTACAGTATATACACGTCATCACAGGGAGAAGTTGATTTTTATTTGTGATGCAATATCAAAAGACCAGGCTTTTTTTTAAATTGGCACACACCACATCAAAAACATGCTAGGATCAGAGTTGCGTTTTCAACCAAGTAAAGGTGGGGTAGACAAAGGGTTGATGCAGGTGGAAAGAAATTTAAAGTGCTAAAGAAAAAAAGACAAATAGGAATTGATAAAACAAGGAAGTATGCAGAAGCTGTGATTGTAGTTTAATAGACAAAGTGCTGAAGAAATTCTGCAGGTCACGCAGTTGTCCATAGGAAGCAAAGATATATTACCAACGTTTCAGGCCTGGGGCCTTTGTCAAGGTATCAGCAAAAAGCAGGCAGGCGCTTGAATACAGATTCAGTTTCAGATTTATTGTCAGAGTACATACATGACATCACAAACAACTGTAAGCAGATAACATTAAACAAAATGACTGTGCAATACAGAGAGAACAAAAAGAAAATCAATAAAGTGCACAAGTAAGAGTCCTTAAATGAGACTCTGATCGAGTTTGTCGTTATGGAGTCTGATGGTGGAGGGGTAGCAGCTGTTGGTGAACCTGGTGGTGAGAGTCTTGTGGCACCTCTGTCTTTTTCCTGATGGCAGCAGCGAGAACCGAGCATGTGCTGGGCAAGGTGGATCCTTGACGACTGCTGCTGCTCTCCAACAGCAACCTTCTCTGTAAAGGGCAGGAGATGAGCACAGACCAAAAGGCAAGAGATGAGAGGTGGATATAGGGAGAAGCTGAGAGATGATTGGAGGATGGGGGTAGCTCTCTGAATGGAGAGGGAAGGGGGATGCAGATTATCAGGTCCAGGAGATTTATAATCAGCCACAGAATGATAGATTCAATAAAGGAAGCGTATTTATGTGGGATAAATAGATTTCCAAAAGACGTTTGATAAAGTTCTATATAATAGACAAAATCAAGATTAAAGACAATGAATAAATGAGGTTGAAGAGAAAATTGGCTAAATTACAAGAAACACGGTAGCAGTAAAAGGTTGTTTTTAGTGCTGGAGAGAAGTGTACAGTGAAATTTTCCCAGGGCATTACCAATTACTGCTTTCCTTCAAGTATTTATTAATGATTTGGACTTAGGAGTACAGGGAACAATTTCAAGCCTGCAAAGAACATGAACCTGGAGGCTCAATGAAACTAATAAGAAGACAGCGATACATTTCAAAGCAGTAGAGACAAATAGTGGACAGGGAGGAAATTAACTGCAAGATTTGCAGTGTTATCTTTGGGTTTAAAAAAATAACTTTCAAAAGACAACATAAACCAGTTGCCATTATTCTAAAACAAAGGGATACAATTATAGAATATCTGGGATTGTTTATTTCAAGAGGCAGGACAGATGAAGAAAGTAGGTCAAGAAAACATACATATCCTGGGGTTTATAAAGAGAAGTATAGCAGAAAGAGCAAGGGTGGATTGGACTTTTATAAAACAGAGAATTCCAGAAACTAGTTAAAAAAGTGAAATAAATAAGAGAAACAATAACACAATTATTAACAAGCACAAAAAATAAAAATAGATTGGAAGAACCTCTGTCATTATACAAGGAGGTAGGGATATGCCAAATTAAAAATTTGTCAGACAGGTGAAATAATAAATTCATTAACATTTAACTTTTTTTGTACCTTCTCAACAGAAGACTGCAAAAATAAACAAAAAATTGTAGGTACTGATGAGATAAAAAAGTTAAAACCACATGCACAATTGGAGAAAAACTATAGTGGCTTCTGATGGGACTCAGGATTTTTTTTTTATATCTCATGGACCCTGAAATCTACCGAGACATCTTAGTGTTCTGCATCAAATAGAGGCATTGGTTGTGATCTTCCAAAATTCTGCATATTTTGAAAAGGTCCATGCAGAATGAGAGAAAAAAAAAACGGGTAATATAACACCACTCTTCTGGAATGGAGGGAAGAGATAAAATTACAGGTAAGTCAGTGTCACTTCAATTAATGGAAAAATGCTGGAATCAATTATTAAAGAAATGAGAAAAGAGCACTTGGAAAAGCAACACGCAATTCATTGGATTCATAATCTTGTTGAATAAAGGTAATTCTATTAACATGCTTAATGATTATTCAAGTTGCATGGAAGATAACGGAGACAATAAATGAATAAAAGCGTCCCTTCTTGACAGTTACTTGTGAAATGTTTTGCTTCACATGAACTAGATTTGTACATTGTGTGTATATTCTGTGGTGCACTGCAGCGCAAACAAACAAGCACAAACTACGAAGGCTGTACTACTTTAATTAACTTAAAACTTCCACACAAGGTTCAGTATTCCTTCTGGCTCCATGTACTCTACTCCTGCCCAAGGGCTGGCATGAGTCTTTATATGGGGCTGGTGAATGGCAGGGAGCAGGTGGAGCCAGTCTCCCAGGTCGCCCCCTGCAGTAGACAGCGTAGGAGTGCAGACAGGTGCAGGCAGTCCAGTGGTTGTATCACCACATATTCAAATGTCAAGTCAGCATTAATGTCATCTGACTACACAAATAAAACCTGACAAAACATTGCCAAACATGCAGACACACAACCAGACAAACAATACATATGCAGGATAATAATCATATAAATAAATAAATAAATAGATTGATTTTGTTTCATGAATACAAGAGTCTCAGATGGTTAGTGTGAGCAGTTCCTTTGGTCGTTCAGCACTCTCAATGCCCATGGGAGAAGCTGTTGCTCAGCCTGATGCTGCTGGCTCTGATACTTCTATGGGGA
Source organism: Narcine bancroftii (assembly GCF_036971445.1). Classification (NCBI taxonomy): domain Eukaryota; kingdom Metazoa; phylum Chordata; class Chondrichthyes; order Torpediniformes; family Narcinidae; genus Narcine; species Narcine bancroftii. Next base: position 217,850,559 of record NC_091472.1, read on the forward strand.
GCAGCTGAAAGATGTGTGTGATGTGGAAGGGGTCCTCAATGATTTTATGTGCCCTCTTCAGACAACGATCCCGGTAGATCATATCGATTGGGGAAGATTCCAGTGCTCCTCTCTGCCACTCTTATAGTCCTGTGAATTGACCGCCAATCTATTTCTCTGTAGCAACTGTACCACACTATTATATAGCTGACCAGGACACTCTCGGTAGAACTCCTGTGGAAGGTTGACATAATGGTGGCCAGTAACCTTGCCTACTTCAGCTAACTGAGCTCACTGGTCACACCCTTCAGAGAATGCTGTATCTACTGGCCTGATCCTGATGGGAAGCCATATCCCATGTAATTGGTATGGCATTTTTTAAACATTGCGTGGCCAGCTTAGGCCACAAATGGTGAAGTTCATTGCTAGCTGGTAATTTCTTGCTACCTTATTCATAATTTCCTCAAAATATAGACTTACTTAGAATTGTACAACCATGGAACCTTGTTGCACAGAACAGAAATGAGCCGTTTTGGCCCACCATCCAAATTTGTGCTCCATCCAAATTGAGTCCAACCTTATCTATGCCAATCCACACTCACCCAATTTGCTCACATTAGGCTCATATCCATCTATTCTATGCCCTTCCTTTCTACCTTATAGCCAAATACATTTTTTTTAATTTTTAATTTTTCACACCATAAACCATACTGATCAAAATATACAGACATTTTTCTCTTGAATATATACAGTGTCATTTTCTCCCCTTTTCCCCCCCTCCCTTACCTCCCTCCCTCTCCCCCTTCCCATTTATTCAAAGTTCAATCTATAAGATACATTAAACCCGTTAAACAATGTCATCACTTAATTTTGCTGGTGGTTCACACCAGGATCAAACCACCTTCTAAGTGAAGAAGTCACTCTCAGGTCCTTTAAATCTCCATCTGATATTAGGGGTCAGCACAGTTGGCATAACGGTTAGCACAATGCCATCACAGCACCAGAGATCCGGATTGGGGTCAAACCCAGCGCTGTCTGTGAGGAATTTGTACATTCACCCCATGTTTGCATTGGTTTCCCCAAGGGCTCCGGTTTCCACCCACCATTTGAAACGTACCGGGGTGTTGATTAATTGGGTGTAAATTGGGTGGCACAGACTCATGGGCCGAAATGACCTGTTACTGTGCTGTATGCTAATTTTTAAAAATCTAAACGTATGCTATCAAATTCTAGAATCATCTACCTTGGGAAAAAGAGCATTCACATCATCCTTGACCCTCATGCTTTTATATACCATTATAAGGTTACCCCATCAGCCTCCTATTATCCATGGAATACAGAAGCAGCCAATGCAGCCCTGCAATCAAGCCCTCTAATCCATATAAAACCTGGTAAATTGTTCCTGCACCCTTTTCACAATAATATTCTTTTTACAGGTGGGCAAACAGAGTGTGCACAATACTAGAAATGTTGTTGAATGGCTTACACAGCTATATCAAGATGTCTCAACCTTTATACTCAATATCTTGCCAATGATGTCAATCATACCAAACACCACCTTCATCGCCCCCACCTGAGTCACAACTTTCCATGAACCATACATCTGTACTTCTAAGTTGCTCTCTCTTCTGCAACACTCTCCAGTGCCCAACCATTTACTGAGCAAGTCCTGCCCTGATTTGATTTTCAAAGAGTAACACCTCATACTTTCTGGAGTTCAATTCCATGTTCCATACCATTCCCGATTGATGAAGATCTTGTAAACTTAGATACTCTTCCTCACTGTCCACTGCCCCACCAATTTTGGTGTCAGCTATACATTAACTAAACATGTTAACATTGCTTTCCAAGTTGTTAACATAGATAAGAAACAGCAATGAACCGAGCGACAACTCTTGCAGTACACAATTGGTCTCAAGTCTGCAATCAGCAAAGCACCCTCCAAGACTATCCTCTGACTCAGCTGTAGCTTTATCCTTTCACTCCATCCTGACCTATGTGGAGAATAATGCCTCGTATGCCAGGCTGCTATTCTTTCAACTTCAGCTCCACATTTAATACAATTGATACAAGCTGGTGGAGAAGCTGGCTTTGCTAGGACTCAACAGCCCTCTCTGTAATTCTTAACAGAAAAGAGCACAGTCTGTCCGGGTCAGTAGCAGAATGTTGAACACCATTACCTCAGGGATGTGTGCCTGTTCAAGCTACTGACCCAGGTCCAACAGTGTTAAGTTTGCAGATAACACAACAGTAGTTGGCCTAATCAGCATCATCGATGAGCTGCACTACAGTGGAAAAATCTCATGATATGGTGAGAGAGTAACACCTCAGTATCAACATGAACAAGATGAAGTAGATAATCGTGTACTTTAGGAGGACCAGGAACAACCACCCTCCACTACACATCAACAACTCTGAAGTGGAGTGAGTGGAGAGCACCAAACTCCTTGGAGTTCACTTAACTAGTGACCTATCATAGACACATAATATATCCTCGCTTGTCAGGAAGGCGCAACAGTAACTGCACTTCCTGCTCTCCAATTTAAATAGCCTCCAGTGATCCCTTGAGTAATCTGTAGTGATCCTTTTAACAGTAGCATCTGAAATAGTCTGGCTCTGAGATGTATGTACTGTATGTATTGTGGAGCATCTTAAAGAACAGAGGAATAAGAAGGGATTGAGATTTGCAGAGATTATTCCAGAAAATGTGAACAAAGTAAAGCAGCAAAGAAAATCAAGGGAATAGGCTAGAATACAATTAAAGTCAGAATGCAGACAGAAATGTTTTGAATGAGCGAAATCTGACGTGGCTAAAAGTACATGAGTAATCCAATTTGGAGATTTCAAAAGCAGATGAGTAGGAATATGGAGCAAAGGCAGTTTAGGTCAGAGTGAATTCAAGTGATTTTGATGAAAATAATTTGAATTATAGTAACCCCCAGCTCCAGTCAAGTTGGTGAGGAATTTTGTGAAATCTTAACATGGTCATTTAGAGTGTGGAGTTTGTAAACATATCAGATTCAAGGATAGTTTCTTCCCTGCTGTTATCGGATGATTGAATGGACATGATTGATAAAATGATGTTGCTCTTGCACTGTTTTAACTGAACCTTTTACTCTGTTACACTATACTCTGCACTTTTGTTTGATTGTGTATTACCTGCTGTAATGAAGTATGGGTTGACCCACCTGAATAGCAGGCAAAATAAAGTCTTTCACTGCATCTTGGTCCATAAAACAACAAACAATTCAATGCAATTACTTGAGAGAATGGTGTTTTTAACAAATTCAGAAAATAGTGGCTGGTTACACTTGGTATAACTTGAAGGAGAGTTCATGGACAATCTCCACATGTGAATGTGTATATTGGGTCTGACCTTGCAGCAGAAGGGGAACTCGAGTTTGTTTTTTTTTCCAAATATCCACATTCCTCTTTCTTGGAGATGAGCTCTTTGCCTATTTAGAAAAAAAAAGCTGGATAGTCACAGACTTTTTTCTGAGGCTGAATGGTTGCCACAAGAGGACACAGGTTTAAGGTACAGAGGGTATGTTTTTTACACATGGAATGGTGGGTGCGTGGAATGGGCTGCTGGCAACGGTAGTGGAGGTCAATACGATAGAGACTTTTAAGAAACTTTTGGTTAAGTATACGGAGCTTAGAAAAAATAGAGGGCTATGGGTAAGCCTAGTAATTTCTAAGGTTGGGGCATGTTTCAGAACATCTTTGTGGGCCGATGGGCCTGTTCTGTGCTGTAGATTTTCCATGTTTCTCTGTGTCTATGTAGTGAAATAAGAAAGTCTGCAGATGCTGTGATTGTAGTAAAAATGCTGGAGGAACTCAACAGGTCACACATCCATATGAGGTAAAGATATATAACCAACATTTTCAGGCCTGAGCCCTTCTTCAAAGTATGAACAAAAAACAGGCAGATGCCTGAATAAAAAGGCCAAGAGAGGAGGGAAGAAATGGCAGGGGGAGGAGCACAGACCAACAGGCAAAAGGGCACATTTGGATATGGATCAGAAGATAGGAGAGGAAAGGTGATAATTGATCAGGAGGGGATGGCTCTGTAAATCCAGAACTGGAAGAAAGGAGACAAAGGGAAAGAAATAGAGATAACAGGCAAACTAGGCAGCCGCCTAGGGTACAAGTCAGGAATTCATTCTTCCACATTTCTTGAGAAATGTCTCCATTATCTTATTCAGCAGGCTGGGAAATGCATGGCAAACAAAGCAGAACATTCACTGCCTGAAGAGACATACAAATGCTGCAGGGGCACATGCATATCTGGTTATTTTATCAGATAACCAGATATCTGATAAAATAACCAAGAAAAAGGATAAATGATGAGGTAACAGCCTGTCATGGTTGAAGACATTGAGAGGTGTGAGACCAGAGGTTGGCTGTCACAGAACGCAGTCTAGTAATGCATAGTTCCAATTTTAGAACACTTACCTCAGCACATTTTGCAAGGTCATGTCATTTCACGTTAGCCAAATGCAGCACGGCTCGCTCTGGGAAGTTGGCTCTGATCTCACTTCTTCCTCTTCAACTCTGAGTGTCCTCCTGACATAGATGTCACAAAGCATATGGCTCCTTCAGTCCACCTCATCCAGCTGGATGTTGTGGTTTGCATCTGAAAATCCCGAGGAGAGGATGGGTCGACATAATCAAACAGTGCCCTTCTCCTGCCCATTTAACAAAGGAATAGCAGTAGGTATACTTCCAGGATCAGAGCACTCTTTTACAGCAGTAAAGTGGACATGCATGAGATCTGCAGAGATAGCATATAAAGCAGTGCTGAACTCTCCAAAACACTGAAAATTGAAACAAGGATCACAATCAAGTTACACAGGCATGAATAGAATGAGGTTAAATCTCTTTTGCTTCTCCCTTTAGGAATCTGAACATTTCAATGAACATATCTCTCAGAAATATTGCAAATCACAAAGTTCATGCACAGTAAAGTTTAAAATTCATAACAATCATAATTACTTTGACAGGTAAATATCAGAGGCTGAGCAGTGAGACAAAGTAAGATGAAAGGTGGTTTGTGTGGAAGATAGACATTAACAAAGTCCAGATGGATCAAATGATCAAATGTGTATTTTTTGTATTCCAGGTAAAGATAATCTTGATAGTGCTCAGATATTCCAATTTTAAGCAAACAGGTAACAATTGGATTTTATTTTGTACATTCTGTCATAGGACTTAGGCTTCGCCTACAAGGTGAGCATTCATTGCTAATTATGAACTACCTATGAACTGAGTTGCTAGTATGGCAATAAACAGCCAAAAATATTGAGGTATTTTTGATCGGCCAAAACACAACATTTGTGTTAGATTTACTACATGTGCATTGCTATAAATAGCGTTCTGATTGAATTGATTGCAAAGCAATGTTTTCAATATTCAAGACAAACCAAAAATGCACACTAAAAACTGTTAGCCGCGCAACTGAATTTAAGGATAAGTTTAGTAATTAGTCAGGCCAAATGCTGGACAAATATTACACCAATGTTGGCAGATGTTGTTACTCCTTGAAAGACTATCACAGTGGCCAGTAAGCAGAAATTTCTCAGAATTATTATTGGTTCCTTTAGGGGAAAACATGACCAACCTTAGATGAAGAATAAAATGAACAAAGATTACTGAAAATATAAATAAGATAGATTTGAAAAGGAACAAATAAAGACTGAAAAACATCCAGGATATAAAGAATGGCAAATTGGGAGAGATGCATATTGATGTTTGCCAATCTTCTGGAAACATCTGTGTACGATGTGTTGTAGACAAACCATTAAGCTAAGTACTTTTTCCAGTGTGAATGAGGATGAAGAATAAATCAATTTCTTATTGATTTATTATTGAATTTTAAACAACTGCCACAACAGAAACAAAGACCCACTATTTGTGGCAATGAAGCTAATGGTAATAGATTTGGTGATTCATTTCTTCTATCAAATGTTTTTCATTGTTAGCTTTAATAGCATCCAAAATGGCAATGCAGGATTTCTGGGTAGAGATAACATTATAGGATAGGTCTGAACTACAATTAAAGTTTAAATTGAAACTTATTATCATCTAACTCTACATATACAACCATACGAAACAGTGTTTCTCCAGACTACGGTGCACACACATGCACACTAAATGTAAAATCAGATGGAGACAAAAAGAGAGATCAGACCCAATGTTACAGAATACAATTCATCAATCTCACAGACTGCATGAAAAAGCTATTTCCCAGCCGGGCAGTCCTGACTTTGATGCTCCTGTGGTATCAAGTTGTATCCCATCACAAAGATTTGGCAAACATGTATATTTTGTTAACTTTCCTGGCTGAATGGAAAAAATGCAGAGCAGCTTGATTTCTCTGGTAAGATTTTATAGGTACAGGTTTATTTTCAATTAGTTCGAATAGAGAAGTTTCAGATGAATACAGAGCACTTCAGGTTGCTTGATGACTAAATTCAGCTCATTTTTAAATGAAAAACAATCAAATTGGAACCTCCAGAAAAATGTCAGGTCAATAACTCAACCACTGATACTCATTTAGCTGTTGCTGCATTTCTGCATCAATACTTCTGATATTAGATTTATGACTAGAGAAAAGTTGAAAAGAAATGAAGCACGCAGTTTTCACTTCACCAACTTCGACAGCCCTGAATATCCTGCCCAATCATTGCCTGCTTATAGCAAGAAAATGTAAATAATTTTGTGCTTCAATAAGCAGAAGATTTTTTAGAGAATTCTTAAATTGGAACTACTCAAGGAATATAATTAAACAATTATCATTAAAGATTAAACTCTGTGGCATCACTTTAAGTCAAGCATATTATCACAAAACAAATAGATTTCAGTAAACAACTGAAATCAATAACCATAAGCCATTAAAATCAAATTTAAAGCAGGGCTACTGGCCATATCAAGGCCAAGTCTTTTATTTGCCAAGGCTGGTAGAATTGAATAACTTTTATTTGATAACTTTCATTTATTTAACATGAAAATGGTTAATATTTCGAATATTACAGTAAATGCTTTGTCATTTGCAACAAATAGTGGAATGAGTACATCAAAAATCCCATAGAATTTCAAACAAAGCAGTGCACATATCGTCCAAAAGAACATCCAGAACTTGGAGGCTGGCAGTTTTATGTCCATGACCATTGGGTTGGAGACAAGTTATCAAGTAAATGGTTTGATTGGCTTGACTATTGGTTCATATGTTGATTAGTAAGACTCTTGGTTAGAATATAATGAGTTTCCTTTACAATTAAACAATAGTTTGGCACATCCACTATTTATGACTGCCACTACGTAATATACAACTCAACATTTAGAGATAATTTGAAAAATGCAATGAAAAAACTGCATTCATAAAAAAATCACAATGTTAACCCATCAAATGTCAATTTAAATATTAAAAGATAACCTTTCAATATAATTGATAACAAATAAGATTAAGTAGTTAAACTGCTTAAAAATTATCCTGTTTCTTGATTAATTTTTTATTACATGATTTAATAAACAGATAAGTATTCAAATAGTTAAAATCAATGATGCTATAAATGGACATTGAGATTATCATTGATACATTTTTTAAATTACGGACACTTTTAGTTAATTGACATTTGGAAAAGTTTAAGACAATTTGCAAAGATCAGTAAAGAGAAAATTGACAATCCACTCTATTATCACTGGTCAATCACAAAATTATAACAACAAAGGATGATAGAGATTATCATGGTAGAAACTTTTTCAGAGTTATCAAGTACAGCAGAGGAACTGGCCTTTCAGCCCATGCCAAACATACTACCTGATTAAGATAAATCTCTGATCCCTCCATTCCCTGCATGTTCATGTGCCTATAAAAAGTAGATTGTACGTCTACTTCCTCATTAATCTTGCAGGAGAACCAGGTATCTGCCACACTAAGTGCAAAAAAACCCTTGCCCTTAAAACATCCCACACGCACATTCAATTTATGTTCTCCAAATGGGGAAAAAGACTCTCTCTGTCTATCTTATCTATGCCTCTTCTATCAGGTCTCCTCTCATCCTCTGTCATTCCAGAGAAAACAGTCCAAGTTTGTCCAACTTCTCTTTGTAGCTCATTCCCCTCATCCAGACAATATCCTGGCAAATCTCTTCAATACCCTTGCTAAAGCCTGCACATCCTTCCTAAATGCACTCTTACTGAAGTTTTATATAAAACCTTTATTCAATGCCCCACTCAATGAAGGAAAGCCAGTGAGTTAGAAACAGATCCCTCTGCACATCAATGGTGTTAAGAGTTCTGCCAAATAACTGCATATTTTCCCCTTAAATTTGACCAAAGTCCAACACTTCACACTTAATTGGATTCAATTCCATCTGCCCAGATTTGTACCTGCTTTATGTTACATTGTATTCTTTGATATCCCTCTACACTGTTCATAACATCAGCAATCTTAATGTCATATGCCAACTAACTAACCCATGAAGGAGACTGGGCATAAACTGAGAGATTGTTTAGTTCAGCATCTTCACTCTCTCCATTGTAACAGCAAGGTCCTCCCATTGTCCAACCATTTTAATTCCACACAGTATTACCACATTAACATGTCTGTCCATGGATTTGAGTACTGCAAAATTGAGGCCACTCACAAATTGGACCTTGCGTTCCACTTTGCAGTATCCAATTAGATGGCATCAATATTGAGGCCCTTCAGGACCCCTTCTTGCCCTCAGAACCTTCTTGAATCCTGGTTCCCATGAATCAGTCTCCAACAGCCCACAGTCCATGCTGGTCCCCAGACCGCAAATCGTCAACATCCTGTGGCTGTCTCCTCTGTTTTTCCTTCTCAATGGGGTGTTCTTCCTATTTCTGGTACCGTGTCAGTCCACTGCACCCAGATTCTGCAATCCTCATGGCTTCTGCCGAGCACAGGCATCACTATCTTAGGCATGAACCTGTGGTTACAGAATTTTAGTTTTAAAACACCAGTGGCTCCTTAACAGGCTGTTCAAAGCCTGTATGCAACTGTCAACATCAGGACCAGGCATTTAAATGCTTCAGAACAGCGTGTGTCTCCACTGTCCGCTCTCCTGGGTCTGCACCAGCAGCAGGGTTGCCATTACAGGAGCTCCAGCAGTGCCACCATCTTTTCGAACGTGGATGTCAGCTATGTCCAAAAAATGGGCCAAGTATAAACTATATTTAGCACCCTAGCTCAGTACAATTAATAGCATATTCAGAGAGATGAAATCAGTAGACAGCAGAAGGTCAAATACGTTAGCACTAACCCTCAGCACATTCTTTATTTCTGAGCTACAGTATCTAGTTAGCCCACAGCCTGTGTTGGACCTTCATGATTGTGCCTGTGTGGGTCTTACAGAATGGTTCCCCTCACTGGTCTGCTGCTGTGATCACCATCCCATATGGTTGTCTTCTGTGCTTCTGCTTCTCAACTATGGGGTGGGGGGGGGGGGCTCCTTGCATTGAACAACTGTTATCCCAGAGTCTGCACACCTCATGGTTCACTGTCCATATCTTGGGCATAGGTCTCCATGGTTGCAGGATTGGAAAAAAAAATCATCTACTCATTTAATAGGCCATTTGAAGACTGTACGGAGCATTGACATTGGAAATGGGCAGTAAGACCCTGCAGAGCAGCACTGTGTCTCAGCTCCTTGCTCTCCTGTGTCCGCATCAGCAGTAAGGCTTACATTGCAGCACTGTCATTTTTTTTGAGAATTGGAGAATTGGTACCATTGTTTAAAAAGATAAGAAAAGTTTAAACTAATTATCTTGACTCAAGAAGAAAAATGTATTAGTTGGCAGGTATTTCCCATTATCAGTGGAATTCTATACAGTTCTGAATACCATATTATTATGCTTGAATGGCTCAGACTGAAAAGATGGGTCGTGATAAAATGTCTGCTGATTATACAAAAGTTGGTTTAGATTATAAGCAAGCCCGATGGCCTCCCTGGGGGCTAAATTTGAAGGGGGGGGGGGTCCACGGGCTGAAATCATAGAATATCTTTTCTGTTGTTAATCCAGTCAGTAGGAGAGAAGTACAGATGAAACCAACTAAGCTTGATTTTTTTCCATGGGTAAGGGGGCCCATCAATTTTGAACAGAGTCCCAAGAGGTCAAAAGCCAAAAGAAAAGGTTGAGAATGGCAGATTTTTTTTAAACTTTATTTATTCGTTCAAAATACAGATAATAAGTAACATACACAACAATAAACTTAAGCATGAATGATATATTTTCTATATAAAAGAAAAAAAAAGAAAAAAAGAAAAAAGAGAACCCCCACCCTTCAGCCAACTCTCCCAATGAGAGCCATAAAGAAAGAAAAAATAAAGAAAAATTAAGCATACATATTAAGATCTAGTCAATGTAAATCAAAATGTAAATATTCTGAATATAACAACCATTTATTCATAAAAATACTATAATTATCACGCAAAACATATGTGATTTTTTCATTATTAAACAATATTTAATCTCATTATGCCAACTATTAATATCAATCATATTTGTATCTTTCCACATACTAGCAATACATTTTTTCGCTACAGATAATGCTAAATATACAAAAGAAAGTTGAAATTTATATCCTATAATATTTAATACATAACTAAAATATAACCCTTCAGGTACAATCATATCTCTACCAAACACATGCTTTACCAAAGATCGAATTTGATAATAAAGAAACAAAGAATTCTTATCAATACCATAACTGTAAAAAATTTACCTTCTTTAAAACAATCTCCCAAATTTTCCACACCTTTAAATCTCCAATTTAATAAACTTCGATTATGTATTGAGAAAGAAATAAGTTGATTATTATATAACGGTGTCAAGGCTGACAATTCACCACTAATATGTATCATTTTCTTTTTCTTTGTCCATAACTTCATTAAATGTTTTAATATAGGCACATTATATTGCTGTAACAAATTTACATTCCATCTAAACAAAAATTGATGTATTTAAACCTTGAACATTAAAAGTAGCAAACCTCAACTTTGACATATCTACTAATATTACTAAGAACTAATAATATCTATATATAAAAACTCAAAACAACATAAATAGGCCCTCCAATAGGAGAAAAAGAAACCACAAATTAAAGGCTAAATAAAATAAAAATGAAAAAAATAGAAAAAAAATAAAGTTAAAAAAAACCCAAAAAACTACCAAAAGGTAGTAATCCCTAAACCAATCTTGGGTGTGGATATCCCACCAGTGGCTGATGACGAATAGAACATAGAGCAAATCTCTCCCTCCCCAGCCAAACAAAGAATAACAAGAAAATATCATAATAACATAAAACTAAAGTAAGAATAAGAAAGTTCTTCTATTCATCCAAGAGATTCCAGACTTGGCGACCCCATTTCAGGAGAAGTTGGACTCTTTCCATTCCCATTTTTCCCATTTCTACCATTTCTTCCATTTCCAGAACAACCAGATTTTTCTTTAGGAGACAATGGTGGACTACGTCTTTGTCCTCTTACATCTGGCAACGAATCAGCAAAAATCATCGCTTCACACTCATTCTCAAAAAACCGAGACTGAAAGTCTCCACAAAACACCTTCAACACTGCCGGATAGCGAAAAGTAGACTTATAGCCTTTACGCCACAGAACTTCTTTAACTGAATTAAATTGACGCTGACGCTGAATAACCTCTTGACTCAAATCGGGATTAAAAAAAACTACTATTCTGAATCATTAACGGAGCTTGTTGTTATCTCACATTTTGCACTGCTAGACGAAGTATTGTTTCTCTGTCCAAATAATTCAAGCATCGAATTATCATGGGTCTTGGTGATTGACCAGGCAGAGGCCTTCTTAAGGCTCTATGAGTTCTTTCTAATACCAAGCCTCCAGAGAAAGATTCTTGCCCCAATATTTGTGGGATCCATTCTGTAAAAAAACGAAGAGGATCTTGTTCTTTCATACTTTCTGGCAAACCAACAATCTTCACATTGTTCCTTCTACTTTGATTCTCCAAATAATCTATTTTCCTCTCTAATTCCTTCTCACGTTCTCGCAATTCTTTAATGGATTTTTTCCACCTCCATCACTTTTTCTGTATTAGAGGCCACTTGCTGTTTACATTCCAAAAAAGCAGACTGAATTTTAAAAAAAATCTTCAGAAAATACTTCCACACGTGCATTAACTGTAGTGAATTCTGACCTCATACTCTCTTTCATTTGAGCCAATTCTTGCATAATCGGCTGAGTAACAGTACTTAACAGGTTAAGTTGTAATTCAGAAAGACTCAACCCTGTTTTCTTTAACGTAGTGTCAGAACCAGATAACTGCAGCTCCTGCTGCAGCTCAACAGCAGGCATTCCAACAGATTTTTTAACAGATTTACTGCGAGTTTGAACTCCCAGTGACGGCACCCCGGCCTCCTTAGGGGGTTGATGCTGATCTCCCCCCACAAATCGCAGTTGTTTCAAGAACTCATGGACAAGTTTAAGGTCTTCAGGTTGGCGTACTGCCTGAGTGGTTTCAAACAATGGAGTCATTTTCCTATGAATTCTCTGTTGAAGTTGGCAGGCTGCCAGAATCAGAATCCACTTCTTGGGAACACTCACCCTCCTCCTGAGAATGAGCAATTCCAGCGATATCCTTCTCCTGATGAGTAGTAGTCATTTTTTTTCCAGCTCCCACAGGCAATAAATCTGAAGCTGCAGCAGGTTTTTTAGGCTTTAAATCTTCAACACTCCGAAAATGTAATTTCTTCTGCACTTGAAGTTTAATCTTTTTACCATTAATGGCCATAACAGTTCCTTGATACTTTAAACTAAGTTTTTAAAAAGTATAAACTTAAAAACATAAAGTTAAAAACGGGTTCTTAAAAGTCTGGCCAGAGAGGTCGAGATTACACGTCTAGACTCTACGCCATCTTGCCACGCCCCCGCCCGAGAATGGCAGATTTAGATTGCAGGAAGGTATTGTTGATCAGGTCAGGGAAGTGCGAGGAAATTTGGTTGTGGAGGGGCAGAAGGTCTTGTTGATAAGAGAAAAAAAAACTCCTCTCCAGGCACCAAACCTGGATACTCATTGTGATCAGTAATTTGTACATGTAATTCAGAAAGACTCAACCCTGTTTTCAGATATGACACACTAAAATATTTTAAACTACATGGGGTGACCAAAGCTCAAAGCCAGCAGTATCCCTGATGACTTCATCTGCGAGAGGGCATCCAGCAGATGAAGTCATCTATCACTCCTGACAAGCCAAGTTCAGGAATTGGAGCTGGAGTTAGATGAACTCCAGATTATTTGGGAGGCAGAAGGAGTGATAGACAGGAGTTACAGGGACACTATCACATCTAGGGGCCAGGAGGAAGGTAGATGGGTGACAATCAGGAGAGGGAAATGGAACAGTCAGGCAGTGCAGGGCAGGGCAGCCTTGTGGTCATTCCCCTCAATAACAAATATGTCATTTTGAATAATGTTGGGGGTGGGGGGGAACAAGGGAATAACCTATCAGGGATAAGCCATGGAGTCTGGTCCTGTGACTAGAAGAGAAGTGAGGATAAGCGACGAGTTGTAGTGATGGGGGATTTCATAGTTAGGATGACAGATAAAAGGTTCTGTGGAAAAGATAGAGTATCCCAGATGGTATGTTGCCTCCCTGGTACCAGGGTCAGAGATATCTCAGATTGAGTTCACAGCTTTCTCAGGAGGGAGGATGATCAGCCAAATGTTGTGGTCCATATAGGGACCAACAATGTGTGTAGAAAGGGTGAGGAGTTCCTGCAAAAAGAGTTCAGGGCATTAGGCACGAGGTTGAAGGACAGGACCACCAGGGTTGTGCTCTCAGGATTGTTACCCATGCCATGTGTAAGTGAGATTAAAAATAGGAGGATAATGCAGCTTAACATGCATCTAAAGACATAGAGTAGGAGGGAGGGCTTCAGGTTTTAGGAGCATTGGGCTCTCTTCCAGGGAAGGTGGGACCTGATCTACAGGACAGTTTGCATCTGAACTGGAAGGGGACTAATATCTTTGCAGGAAGGTTTGCTGGTGCTGCTCCTCTTTTCAATCTTATTCAGCATGATGCTGAACCAAGCCATGAAAGACCCCAACAATGAAGACGCTGTTTACATCCGGTACCGCACGGATGGCAGTCTCTTCAATCTGAGGCGCCTGCAAGCTCACACCAAGACACAAGAGAAACTTGTCCGTGAACTACTCTTTGCAGACGATGCCGCTTTAGTTGCCCATTCAGAGCCAGCTCTTCAGCGCTTGACGTCCTGTTTTGCGGAAACTGCCAAAATGTTTGGCCTGGAAGTCAGCCTGAAGAAAACTGAGGTCCTCCATCAGCCAGCTCCCCACCATGACTACCAGCCCCCCCACATCTCCATCGGGCATACAAAACTCAAAACGGTCAACCAGTTTACCTATCTCGGCTGCACCATTTCATCAGATGCAAGGATCGACAATGAGATAGACAACAGACTCGCCAAGGCAAATAGCACCTTTGGAAGACTACACAAAAGAGTCTGGAAAAACAACCAACTGAAAAACCTCACAAAGATAAGCGTATACAGAGCCGTTGTCATACCCACACTCCTGTTCGGCTCCGAATCATGGGTCCTCTACCGGCACCACCTACGGCTCCTAGAACGCTTCCACCAGCGTTGTCTCTGCTCCATCCTCAACATCCATTGGAGCGCTTACATCCCTAACGTCGAAGTACTCGAGATGGCAGAGGTCGACAGCATCGAGTCCACGCTGCTGAAGATCCAGTTGCGCTGGATGGGTCACGTCTCCAGAATGGAGGACCATCGCCTTCCCAAGATCGTGTTATATGGCGAGCTCTCCACTGGCCACCGTGACAGAGGTGCACCAAAGAAAAGGTACAAGGACTGCCTAAAGAAATCTCTTGGTGCCTGCCACATTGACCACCGCCAGTGGGCTGATAACGCCTCAAACCGTGCATCTTGGCGCCTCACAGTTTGGCGGGCAGCAACCTCCTTTGAAGAAGACCGCAGAGCCCACCTCACTGACAAAAGGCAAAGGAGGAAAAACCCAACACCCAACCCTAACCAACCAATTTTCCCCTGCAACCGCTGCAATCGTGTCTGCCTGTCCCGCATCGGACTTGTCAGCCACAAACGAGCCTGCAGCTGACGTGGACTTTTTACCCCCTCCATAAATCTTCGTCCGCGAAGCCAAGCCAAAGAAGGGGGATGGGAACTAGAAAGCAGATAGAGGGGTGGAGGAGGGCAAAGACGATGTTAGAATTGTATGCACCGTTAGAAGTCAACAGGTTTTATGTGGTGGAAATGTTCTCAGGTACATCAATTTCAATGCCAGGTGTATTGCAGGAAATGTGGATGAGAGTAGAGTATGGTCTGGAATGTGGAATTATGACATTGCAGTCATTAGTGAAACTTGGTCCCAGGAGGGGTAGGTCTTGCAGTTCAATGTTCCGGGCTTCCGTTGCTTTGGAGGTGGGGGGAATGAAAGGGGGAGGAGTGCCATTGCTCATCAGGGAGAACGTTACAGCTGTGCTCATGCACGACAGACCAGAGGACTCATCTACTGAGGCTATATGGGTGGAATTGAGAATTGGGAAAAGTATGACCACACTCATGGGGTTGTATTGACGGCCCAATAGTCAGCAAGAATTGGAGGAGCAAATTTGTAGAGCGGTGGAAGGCAGCGACAGGAAACATAAGGCTGTGATAGTAGGAGATTTTAACTTTCCATTTATTGACAGGGACTCCCATTCTGTAAAAGGACTGGATAGCTTGGAGTTTCTCAAATGTGTTCATGAAAATGTTCTCAAAAAATATTTAGAGGTACCAACTAGAGAAAGTGCAATACTGGATCTTATCAAGGAACAAGACAATGCAGGTGACAGAAGTATGTTTAGGGGAACATTTTGGGTCCAGTGATCATAACGCCATTAGTTTCAAGTTAATTATTGAAAAGGATAGGTCAGTGTGGAGAAAGGCCAATTTTGAGGAAATGAGAAAGGATCTACAATACATGGATTGGGAGAAGTTGTTTTCGGGCAAGGTTGTGCAAGGTAAGTGAAGAACCTTCAAAGTTTGTATATTCCTGTCAGGATTAAAGGCAAGGTTAATAGGCATAGAGATCTATGATTTTTGAGGAATGTTGGGATCTGATTTGGAAGGAGAGAAGTGTAAAGCAGGTATAGGCTACAATGAATCAAATGAGATAGTTGAGGAGTATAAGAAATACAAGAAAAACCTCAAGAAAGAAATTAGGAGGCTAAAAGAAGTCATGAGGTTGCTTTGGCAGACAATGTGAAGGTTTTCTATAGGTATTGTAAAGAATTATGGGAAGGGGGCTTCTGCTGTTGTAAGCAGGCCAACAAAGAGTTAATGCTTTAATAGATTAAACAGTCCACAGTGACAGAGCATAGCATGACTAGAGTGGGATGAGAGTATTAAGCAAGAGATATGGTGTTTGTGAAAGTTGCTAGGTTGAAAGTCACAGAAACTGCAAAGGACAGAAGTAACAAAAACATTAGATTACTAATAGTAAAATATGTAAAACTGTACAAATGGGTTTGCATAGGGCAAAGAGACAACTCACTGAATTGTTTTCCAGCATTTATTTGCTCGCTTTAGAATACAATATAATACAGCCCTCATTGTCTTCTGGATTTTCTTCCTTTTTTACTGCTTTGCTCCCTTAGTAAGGTAACAGCAGTGTGTATCATATTCATCCTTTTCCTCAACTACGCACATATGCTCTTTTTTAACATTTCAATATGCACTCAACTCAATGTATAGGGTATTAACTAACAGCTTTTAAAATTTGCCCAGGAAAACATTTTGCATTTTAAAATATTTTCAAATTATTTAAAAAGAACTATATTTGTAAGGTGAAAACAGTGGCACGTGGAATCATACATTTAACAAGGAAATTCTGTATCTTTAGAAGATAAAATACAACCACCATTGTCTTCTTTTTACCTCTTTGCTCATAAGCATGCAAAATAACAGAATTTACACTGAAATCTCAGCAAAACTATGTTGATTACATGACCAGCACATGGAAATGGAGTCAAAATACCAGTAAGATAAAAAAAATCCATAAAACTTACATTAATGGTTAAAACAATATAAAGCCAACTGTAGAGCATAACAATATTAGTAATGAAAATATACATTAAGAATTATGACAACCAATTCATTTTCTATTAAAAAAATATTTAAAATAGGCCAGTAACAATCTTCTTCCCACTTACCCTTAGCAAGGTAACAGCAGTGTGAGAGGGCTTAGGAAGTGCACAAGTGATGTGCACCACCAAACTCATTCCCACTGGAAACATTATTAAAATGATAGAAAATACAAGTCACTAATTGAGAAAAAATGAGATAAAATTCACAAATATAGAATTATTAAAACCTATTTTTTTAACTCTGTTACACCCACCCCCACTGAATATTTTCAAATGTGCAGTATAAATAAAAGCTCTCACGACTGTGCAAATGAACTGGGATTCACTGGTAATGTGCTCCGCCCCCATCTGCTCACATATAACCCTGGTTTCCCATCAAAACCCTTCCGAAGTAGTCTTCGGAAACAGTAGTAAAACACTACTGTAATAGATTATAATTTGGTAAGATTTAGAGTAGGTTACATACATATACATTACATACACATTTTAAAACCAATCTTATTTGAAAGACTGAAGAATTCATATTCAGTGAACTTTGCAGAAAGAATGGAGAATGCTAAGCACATTTCACAAGTAAGTGTTAATTGAACTGATGTCATGAAATAAATGGAATGGAGGCACTCTTGCTTTTGGAAGCTCTTTTCAAGGGTTTTAACAGAGTGCACAGAAAGGTCACTCCTGGGTTTTGTTTACCTAAGACAACATCTTGACCAAGGAGGAGAAGAACTGTTGTTTGCTGAGGAAGATGGGGGTTTTGCAAGTGAGAGAGTCACATGGGCTTTCTGGCAGTCTCAGTTGGAGAGAGAGAGAGAGAGAGAGAGAGAGATAAGTTAACGAGCTCTCCCAGCTAGTGTGGGTGATACTGAAAAGCAGCTGAACAGGGCAAGTCAGGAAGAGCTGCTTGAAACTGATAGAAAGCTCCAGAGCAGTGGATGGCTGGAAGTTCCACCTGTCTGATGTTTCTCTTGGAATAAGGAACAGAAAGGAACTCTGTGGTAGTCTGAAAAAAGAGGTTACCATCTGGAAAACCCTGAGGGGGCAAGTTTCATCAGCGAGACATTGAGGTGACTAATGGTGGTACCTCAGTTGTGGAAATCCTGGAACAACATATCTCTCTCTGCAAACCCTACAAGAAACTTCCTGAGCGGTAAACATTGACCTTTCAAGCACCAAAGCCTGGTGAACTATATACATGTTAAATCCTGAGCACAGTATAATAATTGCCTGTAACCAGAGAACTTGGAAGACATGAAATTGAACTATGAACCAAAGAACTTTTCTTAAATTTATACATACACATTACATACACATGCGCTTAGAATTAGAAGGGGGTTAATTTGGGTTAGTTAAGTATAGAGATAAGTTAAAGTTTAATTCTATTTTCATGTTTAAAATTGATTAAAAATGTATTTTGTTTTAAAAACCACTTGTCTTGGTGGATATCTGTTGCTGCTGGGTTTTGGGGTCCTTTGGGCTCGTAACACTACCCATAGTTATAAGCTAATAAAAGCATTTGCTCTCCCTCCAGTTGTAAGAGTTTTTATTCACACTACAATTTTATTAGCTTATTTCCTAGACAATGGAAGCCTGGTATGCTGCTGTCCCCTCTGTCCCCCGATGCAGCTGAGGAGTTCACATACTGGCTAGACTGCTTCCAGGCCTACCTGAACGCGACCAAAGACATCTTCCACACTGATGAACCCAGGAGGTCCACATTCATTTCGAGGATAGGAATGAAAGGGTAGGCAGTCATCAGGGACTGCACTGCACATGATGATACCATGGAGTCGTAGAAGATTAGGTACCTGGTCGCAAAATGAGGTCCTAGCGAGGAACCGACTCGCTCAATGTCACCAACAGCCAGGAGAGACCATCAATGACTACCTGCTGAATCTGTGGACGCTTGGCAAAAAGTGCAGGTATGAAACGGCTATAGGCCGTGTTCATGAGGAAGTGCAAATTCGGGACACTTTTGTAGCAAGGGTCTGTTCAAGGTACATGAGGCAGTGACTGCTCGAGTCAGGAGAGAAGGACCTGGCTAGCCATGTTGAACTGGACAAATAATTAGAAAAGGCCAAGCTCGAGAATGACAACCTTGAAACCAGCGAGCTCGCTCACCCAGGTGACCCCTTTCAAGGAATGGCTGCTCCCACCTCCCCAGCCCTAACAGCTGCCACTTTTCATGCTAGGGAGTGTTTTTTCTGTGGCAAGAGCCAGCATCCCTGATCTTGTTGCCTAGCTAAAGACTCAGTGTATTCCAGGTGTGGCAAGAAAGGGCATTGGTCGAGGGTATGCCACATGAGGGGAAGCCTGGGGAAGTCAGCGGCCTGCACCCCTCATGGATCTGATTCCAGCCCCAAACTGTTTGCCCCAAATTCACCCGAACCCACGTGCTGCCCTACATGCCAATGGCAGTGAGGAAACAACATGAAAAGGCTCAGCGACCATCTTTCCACGACCCAAGTTCAAACTCGGTGCCATCATCGTCAAAGAAGGAAGGAGGGCGGCCATCTTGCCAGGCCACAAATTTGATGTGATCTTACCCACACAGGGCAACCCAGGACATTGTGGGTCACTTGAGTGAGGAGTATGGAGTCTCTGGGGTCCTAGACCAGGATAGACCTCACCAGCTCAGCGACTCCATAGTGACTCTGAAGGTAAACGAACATTCCACTAAATGCCTAATCGACACAGGCTCTACCGAAAGCTTCAACTCACAGGCTGTGCAAGAGTATAATCTAAAGATGTATCGCATATTCCTTGCACCCCATTCGGATTCTATGCATATTCAACAACATTGTATAGTACATCTGCCATTTGAAGGGAGGGGTGAAATTCTGTAAATTTCGCCTGTATATACTTTATGAATTGTGTGCTCCAGTGTTGTTGGGTCTGGACTTCCTGTGTCATCTTAAAAGCATGATTTTGGAGTATTCTGGTCCCCTCCCCCCTGTGACAGTTTGGAATGGAGGGCCCCTAAAATCAGAACCCACATGCAGCCTCTCCACACTAAATATCGATCCCCCCCGCCATCTCTCTTCCCGAATCTATCCCCAGACTGCAACCTATTGCTACCAAGAGCAGGAGGTATAGCACAGCAGACTGGGATTTCATAAAGTCTGATACACAACCACTGCTTGACAAAGGTATCATCAAACCTAGCACCAGCCCATGGAGAGCACATGGTAGTGGTAAAAGGGGAAAACAAGTCCAGGCTAGCAAATAACTATAGCCAAACTATTAATTGGTATACACTCCTGGACGCATACCACCCACCCCCCCCCACCTTGAATTTTGGATATGGTGAATTGTCTATTCCACCATTAACTTGAAAGCTGCCTATCACCAGCTGCCAATCCATTCTGAGGACCATTCATATATGGCACGAGGCAAATTCAATTCTAGAGGGTCCCTTTCGGTATCACTAATGGGGTTTCTATCTTCTAGATGCAGATGGACAGAATGGTGGATTAGTATGGGTTGAAGGCTACCTTCCCCTACCTCGATAACATCACCATCTTTGGTCATACCGTGGAAGACCATGACGCCAACCTCCATAATTTTCACTGTGCAGTGAAAGCCCTGAATCTCACTTATAACTCTAGCAAGTGCATGTTCAGGAATAAACATCTGGCTATCCTTGGCTACGTGGTGGAGAATGGCATCATTGGCCCCAATCCCAATAGGATGCGCCCCCTGTTAGAGCTCCCCGTTCCCAGGACCACAAAGGCTTTGAGGAGATGCCTGGGGCTTTTCTCATATTATGCCCAGTGGATCCCTCAATATGCTGATAAGGCTCACCCTCTCTTAAAAGCCACTACTTTCCTCCTCTTGGCTGAAGCCCAAAAAGCTTTTAACTACCATGCATGAGAATGTACCTTTCCAAGAGGAAAGCGACACTTTGGATGTAGCCCTGGCCACTACCCTCAACCAGTCCTGTACCTGCTCTGATGTCCTGTTGATCGCATACAACTTCCTGTTTGAGAGTTTGTTTTTTAGATATTTGCCTTTCCTTTTTTACTTCTTTCAGCAGATCAAAGAGAGGCTTGGCAATGGGAGAGCATCTGGGCATGAAATGCTGATAGTAATTTATCATCCACAAAAAGCATCTTATCTGCCTCTTGGATGGGGTCATGCCATCAGGCTCCATGAGGTCCGTGCTTATAATGTTAGTGATGTTTTCCACCTTACTGGGGTCAGTTGAAACAGCATTCTCATCTATTACATGACTGAGACCTCCTGAGGAAGAAGCACCTTTTGGGGGCCAACTTCAAGTTATGGCACCGCAGCCTGTCAAACACTGTGGCCAGGTGCAGCAAGGCTAATACTTCATCAGGGACAAACACCAACAAATCATGCAAATAACATAGCAGACTGAAATAGACTTGATCCTCAAAAATACTAGTCATCGTGCGTATAAACAGCCCAGGGCTGTTGTAGAGGTCCTGCGGCAGACAGTTGTACTCATACAGGCCCATGGGAGTGGTGAAGGCAGAGGACTTCCTGTCTTCCTCATGGAGCAGCATATTGTAAAACCTGGAAATCAAGTCCATCATACTGAAAAGGCAGTTGCCTCCCAGTGTTGCCAATCTACCTGATGGGGAAGGGGGTGAACGATCTTCAGTATCAACGTATGAAAGGGCCAAGGAGAAGGAGACACATGGCAATGGCCTTGGAGAGAAGAAGGTGAGGGACTCAAAGAGTGGCACTGCTCAGACACCGCCAGGCTTGATGATGGTAGATGGTCATGGTGTGTCTTTTTATCTGTGTGACACCAGTGGTTCTGTTGCTAGCCCTCAACTTTCTCTGGTAATCATCAATCCTCAGCTGAACATCACGTGAGATCCATTCGTGAATTGGCTTACACTTTAATGTGCAGATAGCTCTGGGTCAGGGCAGTGCTTGACAAGCATGAGCACCACTTTGTCATTCATGTTTTCTGTCCATTTTCCTTGTTAGCGCAGACCTTCAAGTGCCAGCCTTGTTCAGCCTTATCCAGTAATCCACTGAGATTTCTCTGTGCTTGGGAAGAGTAGCATAAAAGTCTGCTCGAGGGAGGCATGAGGGGGCATCACTGAAATACTGAAGGAGAACTTGTATATTCTTTCAAGTTCCTGGTTAACATCAAGCTCAAGACTACATCGCAAGGCAGTCTTCATAATATCTCTGGCCTTGCCCATCAAATGACTCATAATGTCTTCTGCTTGGTGACACACAGGAATATTTTGCTTTCTGAGGGGTTTTAGTCATGCCGATTCAGTCTTGACTGAGTGTTTGTCAGTGTTGTCCCCTCTGAATGTCTGGAGTCCTTTATCAGGTGATTACACTGTCACATGTGGATAGTCCTGTCTGTCAACTCATTTTGTGTGTTCTGGGTGGCAGAGGTAGCCTGGTGGTTACTATTCCTGTTTAAAATGCCAGCTGACCTCAGATCTGCCATGATAGATTCCTTAATTTGAGCATTTAACCGCTTAATCGTGTCAGTGAGATGGTGGATGGCATGCACGACTATATAAATTGTACAAGGTTGCTGTATACTCTGAGTGGAGATCAGTGCAAAGAATGAGTTACATTGTTTACTCTTTCCTTGTACTCCACACTCCTGCTAGTATAATACAATAAACAAGTTATTGCACATTCTTTGGTTCTGCTGTTATTTGTTTTATTACAGCATGGGTGAACTTTAATAGTAAATGAAGATCAAAAGGATAGTACGGGACAAATTTGGTCCCCTTGAAGATCAGAGCCAAAAGAGATGGTGGAGATTGTATATATTGTTTTTTAATCAGTATTCACTCAGGAAATGGGCAGAACTTGTTTGAGGTAAAGAAAACAAACAGTGTGGTCTTGGAACATATACAGATTAAAGAGGAGGAGGTTCTTGCTGCCTTAAAGTAAATAAGGATGGATAAATCCCCAGAGGCTGATAAGATATTCCCTCAGACTTTGAGGGAGACTAGTGAAGAAATTTCTGGAAGAAATGTCCTTAGCCATTGATGTGATGCTGAAGGATTGGAGGGTAGCTCATGTTGTTCTATTGTTTACAAAAGGCTCCAAAAGCAACCCTGGAAATTATAGGCCAGTGAGCTTCACGTCAGTAGTAGGTAAATTATTGGAAGGTGTTCTCAGAGTTTGGATATACAATTATTTGGATAGCCAGTAATTGATTTGGGATAATCAACATGGTTTTGTGCATGGTTGGTTGTGTTTAACCTAACTTGCAGAGTATTGAGAGGAAGTTGCCATGAAAGTTGGCAAAGGAAAGGCTGTGGATGTTGTCTGCATGGATTTCAGTGAGGCCTTTGACAAGGTCCTACATGGGAGGTTAAGTCAGGAAGGTTCAGACACTCAGTTTTCATGGTGAAGTAGCGAACAGAATTTGACAATGGCTGGATGGGAGAAGCCAGAGAGTAGTGGTGGATGATTGCTTCTCAGACTGGAGACCTCTGACTAGTGGTGTGCCTCAGGGATCAATGCTGGGACCATTGATGTTTGTCATCTATATCATTGATCTAGATGATAATGTCGTAAATTGGAGCAGCAGGTTTGCAGATGATATAAAGATTGGAGGCATCGTCGACAGCTAGGAAGGTTTTCAAAGCTTGCAGAGGGATCTGGACCAGCTGGAGAAATGAGCTGAAAATGGTAGATGAAATTTAATGTAGATAAGTGTAAGGTGTTTCATGTTGGAAGACAAACCAAGAAAGGACATACACGATAAATGGTAGGGCGCTGAGGAGTGTGTTAGAACAGATTTATAATTCCCTGAAAGTGGCATTGCAGGGGGATAGGTTTGATAGGGTTGTAAAGAGAGCTTTTGGCATATTGGCCTTCATAAATCAAAATATTGAGTATAGGAGTTGGGATGTTATAGTAAAGTTGTATGTCATT
Organism: Narcine bancroftii; assembly: GCF_036971445.1. NCBI lineage: Eukaryota > Metazoa > Chordata > Chondrichthyes > Torpediniformes > Narcinidae > Narcine > Narcine bancroftii. The sequence goes on from NC_091472.1 coordinate 217,874,611, forward strand.
GGTGAGGCCAAATTTGGAGTATTGTGTGCAGTTTTGGTCACTTAACTACAGAAAAGATATCAATAAGATAGAAAGAAAGCAGAAAAGATTTACTAAGATGTTGCCTGTGCTTCAAGAAATTAGTTTAAGGGCCATCTTAAACATGTTATGACTTTATTCCCTGGAGCGTAGAAGAATGAGGGGAGAGGTATACAAATTATGAGGGGGATAGACAGTAAATGTCGATAGGCTTTTTCCACTGAGGGTTGATGAGATACAAACACGAGGATATGGGTTAAGGGTGAAAGGGGAGGTTTAGGCCTGTTTCTGTGCTGTAACGTTCTATGGTTTAAATAGATAAATAGTGAATGGTTGGGCCCTTGAGAGTGATGTACAACAGACACACCTTGGGGTAGAGGTACATGGTTCATTGAAAGTGACAAATCAGGTAGATAAGGTGGTGAAGAAGCCGTTTGACATGGTGACCATCTTCAGGTCATGCATAGCATAGAATACAACAGTTGGAAACTCCTGAATCACTTATACAAGCAGTTGGCAAGACCGTGCTTAGATTACCTATAGGAAGGTCAACGATAAGTTCGAAGGGAAGCAGAGGGAATTTTTTAGGATGTTGTCAGGACTGAAGGAGTTGAGCTATAGGGGGAGATTGGATTGGGTATGTCTTTATTCACTGGAGCAAAGGAGTCTGAGGGTTGATTTGTAGAGCTTTACAAATTCATGGGAGGCATGGATAAAGTGAATGCTCAGGGTAGACAATTCTAGAACTAGAGGACATAGGTTCAAGGTGGGAATAGAGAGATTTAGGATGAACCTGAGAGGATTATCTTTTATTTTTAACAGAGGGTAGTCTGCTTCAAGAATGAGCTGCCAGTGGAAACTGTAGAAATTGGCATACAGCAACATTCAAAAGACGTTTGGAGAGATTTATGGATTAGAAGGCCTTGGAGGGCTTTGAACCAAGTGTGGTAAAAATGCAATTAACCCTGAATACCATATTGGTTAGCATGGACTAATAGAGCCAAAAGGCCTGTTCTATGTCTCTCTGACTATTTCATAAGGTATGTTTTCAATAACATTTCCTGTGGTCACCATTTATACTGTAACACCAATTTAAAATTATTTTCCTGTAATTACATCCTTGCTATACATTACATCTCCTGTCCTTGCAATGTAGAAAAATATGAGAATATTTTTTGACTTCTTTTTCAGATTAAATCTATCCAAAATCATGGTGATGCAAAATTAACTGCCTCGGCCTTGCTCCCACTAACACTTTGTCCAAAATTAACTACCTCAACCTTGCTCCCACTGACACTTTGTCCAAAATTAACTGCCTCGACCTTGCTGCCACTGACACTTTGTCCAAAATTAACTGCCTCGGCCTTGCTCCCACTGACACTTTGTCCAAAATTAACTGCCTCGGCCTTGCTCCCACTGACACTTTGTCCAAAATTAACTGCCTCGGCCTTGCTCCCACTGACACTTTGTCCAAAATTAACTGCCTCGGCCTTGCTGCCACTGACACTTTGTCCAAAATTAACTGCCTCGGCCTTGCTCCCACTGACACTTTGTCCAAAATTAACTGCCTCGTCCTTGCTCCCACTGACACTTTGTCCAAAATTAACTGCCTCGGCCTTGCTGCCACTGACACTTTGTCCAAAATTAACTGCCTCGGCCTTGCTCCCACTGACACTTTGTCCAAAATTAACTGCCTCGTCCTTGCTCCCACTGACACTTTGTCCAAAATTAACGGCCTCGGCCTTGCTGCCACTGACACTTTGTCCAAAATTAACTGCCTCGTCCTTGCTCCCACTGACACTTTGTCCAAAATTTCATATGGGGATTACAGAAAATAAAGAAATGATGACATTGTACCACAATTAGCCAAGAGCTTGATCATTTGAGCATATTGTATAATACCTGGTATCCAACACCTATGGGGATTGGTAGATGCTGAATAAGTGAATTTTCCAATTACTTGAGATTGCGTATAGCATGACTGGAAAACTAACCACTAGAGGCGCCAATTATAAAGTTGGTATATTTTTTACCTATTTATTTTGCTTGAGGCTGCGGTTGCTTGAATTTCAGATAACAAGAATTTTACTGTAATCTGATCAAGATATTCCCAAAAAAATTTCATATGTAAGAAAACAATTTAAAGTGAAGCATGGTAGACTGCATTTTAATGTTGACAATTAGTTATAAAACCCAATGTTTTTATGCTGCTTCATTAATCAGATGCATCATTAATTGGCACTGATGGATTTTAAAGATACATCAGCAGTAATTAGTAGTAGCTATATACTTTCAGATTGTCAGAAACAAATTTAAAAATGCAAATAATAGTAAAAAAAAATCTCGTTCATATTTTAATTGCATCGTCGGTCTCATTGCAAGATAATATTTTGCATGAGTTTATTTTCTACTTTCTTTTAAATGTGCACATTAAACCTCATCTTTCTTGGACATGAAAATATAAACAATATTAAAACACAACATTGTAAATCTATGGTCTATTATGAGGGATTTTCATGTCCCACCACTTTTTTGGGATTGTTACTGGTTGAACAAATTTCATTGTAACACAAAATGTTTTAATTTCATCTATCAGAGCTGGATTTTTAACAAAAAAAATCTCATGATTCAAAATGCAAGGTTCTACTAGTCTATGGTTAAAATATTGATTGAAAACAAACTTCAGTTTCCCTCCTTGTCTCCAATCAGTTGAGTGATCTCTCTTCATTTGTTTGGTTTAAACTACCAGTATTCTTGGTAATAAATGTTTCCTACCTTAAAAAAACAAGAATATCGAACAATTTCCTCTGCTCAGCCACAGTGCAGATATGTTTTGCCTTTTTGTTAGACTTTGTTACTGAATATTTGGTAAAGTACATACATCATTTCACTCTACTTTGAACACAATCCAATCAACATGGCAGTTTCACTAAAATTAATTCAGAAATTTCTGAAATAATCAACAGATAAAACAGTAAAGTAGAAATGGAAATCGAGTTAATGTTTCAAATTGATGAACTTTCCTTGTAATTTCACTGATTGATACAAAACAAGGTTTTTCTATTCTCTCAAAATAACCATTTAAACATTTTTTTATTGAAAAAGCTGTAACTTTTCTCATATTTTGTGATGATTATTATTACATTTTATGAGCTAATCAGGAAAATTCAGGCTTATCTGATTATTGATATTAATTCCATTTTCCTGACTGATCCCCAAAGCTTTTGATTATCCTGTTGTCCAAAAATTGAACTTTTTTATACTTAATAGTCAGTAGCTCAATGGGATAAAGAATTCCAAAGATCCACTCACTTCTGAGAGAAGAAATCCAAATCTTAATCCATTATCCTGGACCTTGCTCCCAATTTATAGATTTTCCCACCAGCAAAAATTGATAAGACGTGTGGATAGTGAGGAAGGTTGTCAAAGGGGACAGGAGAATATAGATCATCAGAGAAATGGCATATGAAATTAATCCAGATAAGAGTGAGGTGCTGCATTTTTGAAGGTCAAGTACAAGAAGTCAAAAATAATGTGCAGCGAAGAAGACAAAAAGAACAGGCAGGTGAAAAGACAAGATAATTTGCTACACAATGGAAATAAAGAGAAATTGGTAACAGATATTGTTTGATGGAATATTTGAGAATGTTTTTGGGAGATAAATTGGTAAAATTAGAGGTTACATACACACACTTTAAAACAGATCTTATTTGAAATACTGAAGAATTCATATTCATTGACTTTACAGAAACTATGGAGAATGCTAGGCACATTTCACAAGAAGGTGCTAATTGAAATGATGTCATGAAATGAATGAACTATTGCCTTGAAAGAACAACAGAGTCAGGTTGTCAGTTTTGAACCTTTTTGCAAGGCTTTTGACCTCTCTACAAAGTGCTCACTCAGAGGTCATTGAGAGGTTTGTTTACCTAAAACAACAGATGGAAGCAGAAGTCTAACTCCTCTGGTTTGCTGAAGAAGGTCAGGGTTTTGCAAGTGAGAGAGAGAGAGAGAGGACATGTGGCTGGCAGGTTGAATCTTGGATGGAGAGAGAGAGAGAGAGAGAGAGAGAGAGAGAGAGAGAGCTGTAACAAGCCAGGAGAAGCTCATTGGAGCTGAAATAGAAGCTCCAGAGTGGCAGATGGCTGGAAGTGCTATCTGTCTGATGTTTATCTTAGAATAAGTGGAACAGAAAGGAGCTCTGTAGTAGCCTGAAATAAAGAGATTATCATCTGGAGAACCCTGATAGGGCAAGTTTCATCAGCAGGACATGGAGGTGACTAATGGTGGTACCTCAGTTGTGGAAATCCTGGAACAACAAATCTCTCTCTGCAAACTGACAAGAACCTTCCTGAGTGATAAACATTTACCTTTCGAGCACCAAAGCCTGCTGAACGTTATACATGTTAAATTCTGAGCACAGTATAAGAATTGCCTGCAACCAGAGAACTTGGAAGAATGAGAAGTGAGATTGAACTGTGAACAAAAGAATTTTCTTAAATTTACAAACACATTACATACACATGTGCTTAGAATTAGAAGGGGGTTAAGTTAGGTTAGTTAAGTCAATAGAGTTAAGTTAAAGTTTGATTCTGTTTTCATCTTTAAAGATAACTAAAAATAACTTTTACTTAGTAACTACTTGTCGTAGTGAATATCTATTACTGCTGGGTTTTGGGGTCCTTTGGGCTTGTAACAATTGATCTAAGGGTACTGTACCTAAATGCACGGAGCATTAGGAATAAAATAGATGACTTGTTTCAGAGTTGAAGATTGAAAGATATGACATTGTGGCCATCATTGAGACATGGAATAATGATGGATATGATTGGAAGCTGAATATTCAAGGGTACCCAGTGTATAGAAAAGTTAGGCAGGTAGGTAGAGGGGGTTGGGTGGCCCTGATATTAAGCAATGGCATTAAATCCCTAGAAAGAAGGGACATGGGGTCATAAATGAAAGAATCCTTATGGCTGAGTTAAGAAATGGCAAGGGTAAAGGCAGTTATATAGAGGCCCCCAAACAGCAGCCAGTAAGTGGACTACGGTCCACAGCTGGAGAAAGATAAAGTATGTCAAAAGGAGAATATCAAAATAATTATGGGGGATTTTAACATGAAAGGCAAATGGGAAAGTCAGGAAGGGATTGGATCTCAGGATAGAGAATTTGTAGAATGCCTACAGAATGGCTTTTCAGAGCAACTTGTTAATAAGCCCACCAGGGGATCAATGGTTTTGGATTAGGTAATGTGAAATGAACCTGAGGTGATTATGAAATAAAAGGTAATGGAACCTTTAGGAATTAGTGATCATAACATGATAGAGTTTAGTTTCAAATTTGAAAAGGAAAACCTGAAATCAGGTGTGTCAATACTTCAGTGGAAGAAAGGAAATTACAGTAGAATGAGTGAGGAACTGACCCAAGTTGACTGGAAAAGTAAGCTAGATGGAGGGATGGTGAGCAGAATTGGATGATACTGATACAAGAAATAAAGGAAGCACAGGATAGATATATTCCAAGAAAAAGGAAAAATATGAAGAGAAAAATGGCACAAATGTGGATAACAAGAGAGGTTAAGGTTATAATAAAAGCAAACGGGTGGGAAGATAAGCAAGCAAAAATTAGTGGAAAACAGAGGACTGGCAAACTTTTAAAAAATTACAAAAGAGACAAAGAAAGTATTAGGAAAGAAAAAAATAATTATGAATGGAAGTTAGAAAATAACATACAAAAGGATACTAAAAGTTTTTATAAAATATTATCAGGAGTAAAAGAGAGACACAGGTAGATATAGGGTTATTTGAAAATGATGCTGGAGAAATTATAATGGGTGAAAGAGAAGGCAGAGGAACTAAATGAATAATTTGCATCAGTCTTCACTTAGGAAGACAATAGCAATAGACCTGATATTCAGAGGTCTCATGGAATAGAATTAAGTACAGTCAGGAATGCTAGAGGATAGTGCTTAGTTACCTGAAAGGACTGAAGGTAGATAAGTCTCCCAGACCTGATGAGGTGTACCCATGGGTTCTGAAGGAGATGGTGGAGGCATTGGAATTGATTTTCCAGAGATCAATAGACTCTGGCATAGTTCCGGAGGAATGGAATGTCGCAAATGTAATTCCATTGTTTAAGAAAGGAGGGAGGCAGATAAAAGGAAATTATGGGCCTATTAGCCTGCCGTCGGTAGTTGGAAAGCAATTGGAGTTGATCATCAAGGACGAGATCATGAAATACCTTGAGATACATAGCACGATGGGTCCAAACCACCATGGTTTCATGAAGGGAAATTCCTGCCTGACCAACAAAATGGAATTTTTTGAGGAAATTTCCAGTAGGGTGGACAAGTGAGAAGCTGTGGATGTTAAGTATTTGAATTTTCAAAAGGGCTTCAACAAGGTGCCACATAAGAGGCTGCTTAATTAGATCAGAGCACATGGAATTACAGGAAAGATGTTAGATTGGGTGGAGCAATGGTTGAAAGGCAGAAAGCGAAGGGTGGGAATAAAGGGATCCTATTCTGCTTGGTTGCCAGTTATTTGTGGTGTTCCGCAGGGGACGGTGTTGGGGCCACTTCTTTTCACAATGTATATTGATGACAGATTATGGAATGAATGGTTTTGTGGCAAAGTTTACAGATGACACCAAGATAGGTGGTGGAGTAAGAAGTGTTGAAGAAACTGAATGGTTGTAGAGAGACTTGGACAGTTTAGGAAAGTGGGCAAAGAAATGGCAGATGAGATTTTTCTTTGGCTTGGCTTCGCGGACGAAGATTTATGGAGGGGGTAAAAAGTCCACGTCAGCTGCAGGCTCGTTTGTGGCTGACAAGTCCGATGCGGGACAGGCAGACACGATTGCAGCGGTTGCAAGGGAAAATTGGTTGGTTGGGGTTGGGTGTTGGGTTTTTCCTCCTTTGCCTTTTGTCAGTGAGGTGGGCTCTGCGGTCTTCTTCAAAGGAGGTTGCTGCCCGCCAAACTGTGAGGCGCCAAGATGCACGGTTTGAGGCGTTATCAGCCCACTGGCGGTGGTCAATGTGGCAGGCACCAAGAGATTTCTTTAGGCAGTCCTTGTACCTTTTCTTTGGTGCACCTCTGTCACGGTGGCCAGTGGAGAGCTCGCCATATAACAGGATCTTGGGAAGGCGATGGTCCTCCATTCTGGAGACGTGACCCATCCAGCGCAGCTGGATCTTCAGCAGCGTGGACTCGATGCTGTCGACCTCTGCCATCTCGAGTACTTCGACGTTAGGGGTGTAAGCGCTCCAATGGATGTTGAGGATGGAGCGGAGACAACGCTGGTGGAAGCGTTCTAGGAGCCGTAGGTGGTGCCGGTAGAGGACCCATGATTCGGAGCCGAACAGGAGTTCGGCAGATGAGATACAATGTTGAGAAATGTTGTACATTTTGGAAGAGGGAATAAACAGGCAGATTATTATTTGGTTGGGGAGAAAATACAAAATTTGGAAGTGCAAAGGGAATTGGGAGTCCTCATGCAGGATAACTTAAAGATTAACCACCAGGTTGGATCAGCAGTGAAGAAAGCCAATGCTATGTTACCATTTGTTTCAAGGGGAATAGTGAATAAGAGTAAAGAGGTGTTGATGAGGCTCTGTGGGGCACTGATGAGATCTCATTTGGAGAAGTGTGTGCAGTTTTGGGACCCTTATCATAGAAATTATGTAATAATGTTGGAGAGAGTACAGAGATTTACTAGGATGATTCCTGAAATGCAAGGGCTAACATAAGAGGAATGCTTAGTGGCTCTTGGACTTTGTTCATTGGAGTATAGAAGAATGAGAGGGGATCTCACAGAAACATTTTGAATGCTGAAAGGATTGGACAGTGTAGATATGAATAAGATGTTTCCCTTGGTGGGTGAATCCAGGACAAGAGGGGACAGTCTTAGAATTAGAAGGTACCTATTTAAAACAGAGATGAGGAAAAATTTCTTTCGCCAAAGAGTTGATGATTTGTGGAGTTCGTTGCCACATACAGCTGTGGAGGCCAGATCATTGGGGGAGTTTGATAGGTATCTTAATTAGTCAAAGTATCAAGGGATATGGGGAAAAGACTGGAACTTGGAGCTAGATGCAGAACAGTTTAGCTCAAACTTAATAAGTCAAATGGCCTATTTTCTTGTGATCTTATGAAGAAAGTATATACAGTAAAGGACCATTGATAAACAGAGGTCCTAAAAGTGGAAACACAAGTGGATAGGGTGATAAAGGTAGACAGCATGGTTGTCTTCATCAAGAAAAACATAACAAATGCAAATGCTGCAATTCTGAAGGAACAAAAAAAATAGAAGCTGGAGAGACTCAATGGGCCATGCAGCATCCATGGAAAGAAATGGTCATTCAGTGTTTTAAATCAGGATAATTTATTGAAACTAGAACAAACCGTTAATTGACCATCTCTGTCCATGGATGCTAAATTTCTCCAGCTTTTCTTTTTTCATAGCCTGCTTTCATCAGTTGGAGAATGGAAAATAAAAGCTAGGAAGTTGCACGATAAGCATAGCAGTTAGAACAACGCTATTACAGTGCCAGTGTCCCGGGTTCAAATCCACCGCTGGTCCTAAGGAATCTGTATGTTCTCCCTGTGTCTGCATGAGTTTCCTCTGGGGGATTCTGCTTTTCTCCCATCCTTCAAAGTGTACAGGGAGTTATAGGTTAATTGGGTGTAATTGGGTGGCACAAGCTCATAGGCTGATAGGCCTTTTACTTGGCTTTATGTCTAATTTTTTTTTAAATAAAATTAAAATTAAAATCAATGTAAATTTAAAAATGATTAAAAATTAAAAGTTAAGTTGAGTTGTGTAAAACTTTGATATATCACTCGCGGTTCTGGCAGAAAAGATGAAAACATGAACGTGATACAATGTGCTGCATCTGTCAAAAACTATACCACTGATATTAAACACATCTTTTCCAATTGTTATCACTGTGGAAAATATACCAAAAATTCAAGAAAGTACAGGACAAAGGGAGGAAGTAATTAAAAGCATTCATTATCAATATCGACAAAGTAATATGATAAAGGAACAATAAAAACTTCCAAGTTCTTTGAGATGAAACCAACAGAATGAATGACTTGTAGTTACTGTGTATTGATTTCCAAAAAAATTCCATTAAGTGACTCATAAAAAGAATAATAAAAGTAATATATAACGATGGCACAGTTGGTGTAGCGGTTAGTGCAATGTCTTTACAGCACCAATGATCAGGACTGGACCGGAGTTTGAGTCCCACACTGACCGGAAAGAGTTTGTACTTTCTCCCTGTGTCTGCAAAGGTTTTATCTACAGGCTCTTGTTTCCTCCCACCATTCAAAATATGCCAGGGGTGTAGGGTACTGGGATGTAAATTGGGCAGCACTGACTTGTGGGCTGAAATCACCTGTTATTGTGGTGTACGTCTAAATTTTAAAAATAAATATTAGCTTGAATAGAGGATTGGTTAATTGGAATAAAAGAGAAATTACTCTAGTGGAATGTCACATCAATTATAGTGCTAGGACCACAAGTAGTTACAATTTATGTTGTGACTCAGTCAGGTTTATTACCAGCACTGATCCTTGAGGAACAGCAGTAGTCATACACTTCCAGTCAAGTAAGCACCTCTCTAACATTATCCTTTGTCTTCTTTGAATTAGCCAATTTTGGATTCAATTTTTCAACTTGCTGTGGTACCCATGTTACTTACCATGTGGGCAAATGTATTACTCATATCCACATAGACAACACCCATTGGCCTGCTGTTGTTGCAGTGTAACTTGATCTTATCATCAGGATCCTTGACAATGCTTTACATGTGTCCACATAGAAAACATCCATTACCCTAGTCTCATCAATCATCTGTCACTTTCTCAAAAAACTCAATCAAATTTGTAAGATAGAACTTCCTCTGCATAAAGCCTCACTGACTATTCCTTGTAAGTCCATTCTTTTCCAAATGCATGTAAATCCTATCCCTAAGTATCTTCTCATCATTTTGCTACCACAGATGTAAGGTTGACTGGGCAAGAAATTCCTAGTTTACACGCGTTGCCCTTCTCAAACAAAGGCACATTAATTATTCTAAGCCTTCTGACATCTTACCTGTGGTTGAAGAAGATTCAAAGATCTCTGTCAAGGCCCCAGCAACATCCTCCCTTGCTTCGTTCACTATCCTGGGATAGATCTCATCAGGTTCTGGGACCTTATCCATATTAATGTTTTACAAGACAATAGATTCTCTTTCTTGACATCAACAAGCCCTAGGATGAAAGGGAGTCACGTGATGGAGTAGTGGCCGGTAGGAGAATACCAGCCCTCTCCAGAAAAGAAAAAAAAAAGTAAAGAAAAAGCAAAGCCACAGACAAACAAACCACAACAAATTAAAAATAAAGGTGTGGAGAAAATGGCACCAAAGAAAGAAAAGCCAAAAACAACAGGAAGAAAAGAAGAGAAAGGTGAAGAGAAAGGTGAAGGCCCTACCTGTACAAAGAGGCAGAGGCCTGCCGTGGAGAGATGAGCCCACTCCCTGAGGTCAGTGGAAACCCCGAGCACAGAACTACAAAGATGGCTCACGCGCGATGTGCACGACCAAAACAACACCGACGGGAGGGGGGACCAGCTGAGGAGTGGATCTCCACAGCTTGAACAGATGAGAATGACCCAACAGCAGGGCTCCCAGCAGGAAGACACAGAAAATAACGGGAACGAGAAAGAGGAGAGTGACAAAAGGAAATCGAGAACAGCAGATGACCAGCCCAGAGGAAGAGGACCAACACCAAAACACCATTAATAAAAACAAAAATACCCAGCAAACTGAGATAAACAACCCAACAAGAAAGTCAGAAGGGACAGAGGTAGAGGACACAGGTCCTGGAGTGGACTCAGAGGAAGAGAAGGGAGAACATCAAGCTCTGCACAGAGAAATGGAAGATGAAGGGAAGGGACAGTACATGGATTAAAAAAAAAATTCAAGAATATATGGAAGCATTAAAAGAATGGCTGACAGGAGAATTCAGTGAAATAAAAAGAAGAATAAAAGGTATAGAAAAAAAAGTGAATAGATTAGAGATGGTCATGACAGAAATAGGGAAAAGAGTAGACAAGGTGGAAGAACGAGAAACAGCCATAGAAATGGGGGTGGACGACTTAAAAAAGAAATTGGAAGAATCTGATAAAAAAAGTTAAAGAAACACAGGAGCTGTTAGCTCAGAAGATGGATATAATGGAAAACTATAATAGGAGGAGCAATATAAAGATAGTGGGCCTTAAGGAAGATGAAGAAGGCAAAGATATGAAAGAATTTATAAAAGAATGGAACCCCAGGGTCCTAGGAACACCAGAATTACAGGAAGGAATGGAAATAGAAAGGGCACACAGAACATTACCCCTAAACCACAGCCACAACAAAAACCAAGATCCATTCTAGTAAAATTCCTGAGATATATGACAAGAGAAAATATATTGGAGAAGGCAATGAAAAAAGTAAGAGAAGACAAAAAGCCACTGGAATACAAAGGTCAAAAATTTTTTTTCTACCCAGACATAAGTTTTGAGCTCCTGAAGAAGAGGAAAGAGTTTAATGCAGCAAAATCGACCCTATGGAAAAAAGGTGATAAATTTATGTTAAGATATCCAGCGGTGCTTAAAATAGTTATCCCGGGGCAGCAAAGCAAACTGTTCTCGGATCCGGAGAAAGCACGAGATTTTGCAGAATGCCTACAAAACAGACAGAGAGATGAAGAGATGTAACAAGAACAAGAATGACGACAAACGACATATAAAGAAGAAGAATAAAGTATAAATAAGAACTAAGAAGGGAAAGAAAGGGAAGAAAGGAAGTAAGGGGGGAATTAAGAGAGTGAGCTTTGTTATATGTGAAGATAAAAATCTTTTCGGGGGGCTGGGTGGGGAAGAATAACAGTCACTGCGAAATCAGTTGACGCTTGTGAGCGGGTTCGCAATCCAAATGGAGAGGGGAGATGTGGTTGCCCGATAAGGGACAAAGGGTAACTCAGAGAGGGGAGGGACTATTGAGGTTAAGGGAATTTTAGATGTGGGAATAGTGGAAATATTTTATGTTTTAGAAGTGTTGTCTTACAGTGTGTTCAAAAAAAGAAAACAGAAATGGATAAGAAGGGAAGGTGGTGATGAAGAAACAGAAAGGAAAGATAAACAAAGTATGAAATGGCCATGTTGAACTATATGACTATAAATATTAACAGAATACATAACCAAATCAAAAGGAAGAGGCTGTTAAATTTACTGAAGAAAGAAAAAATTGATATAGCATTCGTGCAGGAAACACATCTAACTGAAGTGGAACACAAGAAATTAAGGAGTGATTGGGTAGGGCACATAACGGCAGCATCATATAATTCAAAAGCCAGAGGAATAGCTATATTAATCAACAAAAATGTACCAATCAAAATAGAAGAGGAAATAATAGATCCAGCAGGGAGGTATGTAATGATAAAGTATCAGATATATTCAGAATTTTGGAATTTGCTCAATGTATACACACCTAATGAAGAAGATCAAAAATTTATGCAAGATATCTTTTTGAAGATTGCAGATACATAGGGGAATATACTAATAGGAGGGTATTTTAACCTTAATTTGGACTCAAAGATGGATAAAACTGGAAAAAAAGACTAACAGAAAGAACAAAGTAATGAAATTTATGGTTAAATCGATGCAGGAAATGCAACTTTTGGATATATGTAGGAGACAACACCCAAAGGAGAAGGAATATTCATATTATTCGGGTAGACATAAAACATACTCAAGGATAGACCTGTTCCTGTTATCAGCTCACATTCAAGGGAGAGTTAGGAAAACAGAATATAAAGCTAGATTGTTATCGGATCACTCACCCCTGTTATTGGCAATAGAGCTGGAGGACATCCCATCGAGAACGTATAGAAGATTAAACTCCATGCTACTTAAAAGACAAGATTTTAGAGAATTCATTGAATGACAAATTAAAATGTACTTTGAAATAAATACGGAATCAGTGAAAGATAAGTTTATACTATGGGACGCAATGAAAGCGTTCATCAGAGGGCAGATAATAAGTTATGTAACTAAGATGAAGAAGGACTACAATCAGGAAATAGAACAGTTGGAAAGGGAAATAATAAATACAGAAAAACAATTAGCAATAAAGGAAGATACAACTAAAAGAAGAGAATTGGCAGACAAAAAATAAAATATGAAACACTACAAACATATAAGGTGGAGAAGAACATAATGAAGACAAAACAGAAATATTATGAGCTAGGAGAAAAAACACACAAAATACTAGCATGGCAGCTTAAGACAGAACAAACTAAAAGAACAGTATTGGAATCAAGGAAAAAGGACAAACAAATTACATATAACCCAACAGATATCAACGAAAACTTCAGGGAATTCTATGAACAACTATATCGAACTGAGAACAAAGGGAAAGAAGATAAAATAAATGAATTTCCAACTAAAATTGAACTACCGAAATTACAAAGAGGAGCAAAATAAATTAATAAAACCATTTGATAGAGGAAATACAGGATATATTAAAAAAACTACCAAATAATAAAATGCCAGGAGAGGATGGACTCCCAATAGAATTCTATAAAACATTTAAAGACTTATTAATTCCTCCTCTCCTGGAAGTAATGAACCAGATTGAAAAAACACAAACATGCCATATTCATGCAAAACAGCAATAATTACAGTAATACCAAAGACGGGTAACACCAGCATCATATAGACCAATATCTCTACTTAACACAGATTATAAGATAATAGCTTAAAATAGTAAAACTAGATCAAAGTGGATTTATTAAAAAAATACGAACAACGGACAATATCTGTAAGTTCATTAACTTAATCCATGCAGTACAACGAAACAAGACGCCAACAGTGGTGGTTGCTTTAGACGCAGAGAAGGCCTTTGACAGAGTAGAATGGAATTATTTATTCAAAGTACTACAGAAATTCAACCTACTAGAGAAATATATTAATTGGATTAAAGCATTATACAAGGGACCATTGGTGAAGGTGACAGTAAATGGATATATATCAAACCAATTTAAATTAAGCATATCAAACAGGCAGGGATGTCCACTATCTCCCTCACTGCTCACGTTAGCTATAGAACCACTGGCAGAACTGATAAGAACAGAAAATAAAATAAGAGGGATAAAAATAAAAGAAAAGGAATATAAAAACAGTCTATTTGCAGATGATGTCATAGTATACTTAACAGAACCAGAAATATCAATAAAAGAATTACATAAGAAATTGAAGAAATATGGAGAAGTATCGGGGTACAAGATCAACGCAAATAAAAGTGAAGCAATGCCAATGAATAATGCAGATTTCACAAAGTTTAAGAAAGAATCATCATTTAGATGGCAAACACAAGCAATTCGATACCTAGGTGTACAACTAGATAATAATCTCAGCCATCTATACAAACTAAATTATCAGCCATTAATGAAAAAATTACAAGATGACTTAGAGCACTGGAAAGACTTATCACTAACACTTATAGGAAGGGTAAACTGTACTAAAATGAATATCTTCCCAAGGATACAATACCCATTTCAATCATTACCAATTCACTTAACTGAGAAATTCTTCAAGGAGCTAAAGAAAATAATAAGGAAATTCTTATGGAAAGGGGTGAAACCGAGGATAGCGCTAGATAAATTAACAGAATGATACAAACAAGGAGGCTTATATCTACCGCAAACTTTAAGAATTATTATAGAGTAGCACAATTAAGATACCTGTCAGATTTTTATCAAACAAGGGAAAAACCAGATTGGACCAGATTAGAGCTAGATAAAATAGGGTAGAAGGTACCTGAACATATACTATATAAATGGGATGAAAAATTGGTGCAACATAGGAATTCACCAGTACTGCACCAAAAAATGACACTGAGTATATTCAAGAGGGAAATGTCTGTGTGTATTTTGGTCAGTATGGTTCATAGTGTGAAAAATAAAAAAAAATTAAAAAAAACAAGCCCTAGTATATCCCCAAATGCATCGACCTGAAATGCTTATCAAGGACTTCTTCCACTACTTCTGGCTCCATGCATATCCTTTCTCCTCAGTGGGCATGCCATTCCCCTAGCCATCCTTGTGTTCTTAAATGCCTTTTACTCATCGATGAAATGTTTATCTTAGTTAAATAAAATTAACTCAGTTGATTAAACATAACGGAATTGGAAAATAGCATGGGAGTGCCAAGAATTTCAGACACAGTGGGGAAAATGAATACTTTTTTACAAAAGTCAAGGGGAACTGTGTTTGATTTGCAAGGAATCTGTTAACTTTAATAGCATATCTTTAATAGCCTATCTACAGATTTACACATTGCACTATAATCATTAAGTCGGGCAATTGACTATGAACTGCATTCACTGAGAGTTGTGGAAGAATGTTGGAGATGGCCTTGTGCCTTTCTTGATCTTTTCTCCTGTTCTTATTTTGTACCCAGCTTTTTATTTTGCACTGCCTTTTGAATGAAAGTTTTAAAGAGTTTTATTGCATCATTTAAATTAATTTAAGAGCAGCAGATACAGAAATGCCTCTGTATTATGTGAGCACATCAATAAACTACTGTAATGTCAACATTTAAACTGTAAAGTAGTCTCATATAGTTATTTTGATAGAAAATAATTTTTTGATAGCACCAGGGTTTTCTGGTCTGAAAATAGTGTTTTTTCTTGCAGTGTAACTAATTGCAAACTGCCAGGCTTAATATTTTTGGCCTGTGATTGCTTATATTTTTCTGCATGTGGCCCACAACCAAAAAAGTTTGGTCACCCCTGCTTTCGAGGAATATGGGCCAAATTCAGACAACTTGGACGAACTTGAATTGACAAATTGGTCTACATGAACAAGTTGGGCCAAAAACAAGTTGATTTTGTGTTGTAAAGCTCTGACTTTGTGATGACTTAATCCATTGGAAAATTCTTTGCAATAAACTGACTGAAACCTTACAGCTATTTTATCAGTGAACGGATAATGATGAAAAATGAATAGTATCATCATGGAATAGTGGAACCAGGAGTTAAAATTGTATTTTGGGATGCTCTGTTGTGGCAATGCAGCAGATTTTTTTTTACAAAGTGACTTTATATAAAACTTTGTATATAAAACACAAAGGAAAATCTATTCCAGGTTACACAACATGTTCATCCAATATAAAACTACTTCTTCTTCAAGTGCCTTTTTATAAAAAGCAAGTTGATAATTTGAAAATTTTTGTAAAATAAGATGAGATATTGTGTCTGTTTCTTCATGGTATTCTTTAAGTGATCATTTCCAATATGAGTACTATCCAAAATAATAAGAATAAGTAGTCTTTATTTGCAATGGATTCATGTAAAGCAGAAATACACAAAATGTCTGCAGAGGCAGTAGATAACTTTTTCATTAATATTATGATGAAAGATTAAATCATCTAGGATTGTATTCGCTCGAGTTCAGAAAAATGAGAGGAGATCTTATAGAAACATATAGGATTATGAAGGGTATGGATAGGATAGATGTAGGAAGGTTTTTTGAGCTGGCCGTGGAAACTAAAACGAGAGGACGCAGTCTCAAGATTCAGGGGAGTAGATTTAGGACAGAGATGAGAAAAAATAGTTTTTCCCAGAGCGTAGTGAATGTTTGGAATTCTCTAACTAGGGAAGTGGTTGAGGCTGCCTCATTAAACATATTTAAAATTCGGTTAGATAAATTTTTACATGATAGAGGAATTAGGGGATATGGAGAGAAGGCAGGTAGGTGGAGTTAGGTCATAAATTAGATCAGCCATGATCGTATTGAATGGCGGAGCAGGCTCGATGGGCCATTTTTGGCCTACTCCTGTTCCTACTTCCTATGTTCCTATGTTCCTAAATCAATCTGCATGTAAATAAGGAAAAATTAGAGAATTAATTCATCAGCCATCTGTGAATGCTGAAACTCATGGCCCATCAATCATCCTGTCAGATATCTTAAGCACTGATCTGGGCGGACACAGCAGACCCCTGGGACCACTGGTCTTCCAAAGGAATGGAAGAGCATAGTAGGGAGATATTGACAATATTGTAATATAATTTTCTTTCTGGTTGTTTATATCCAAGGTTAAGTTGTTTCTTTTTTTCAGAAGTGGTGTAAGTTTATTAAAGTTGCAGGAACCTTTGAAGAGGTTGAGTCGATGGATGTCGTTCCCATAATTTAATAGCAAGACACTTAAATTAGCATACAAATCACTGTTCATTTACTCGAATCTAAGGGTATCAGCATACTTCAGGTGCATCGCTGGAAAAATGAGTTTGATGGAGGAAAAATACAGAAAGCCCTCTGGTGAAATACCATTTTGTATCAGTGAGAATATTACCTCTAATGTTGTCACCCAGATATTAAAATTAGTTGCATTAGAAAGAAAATGATTAAAAAAAACCAAAGTATTCCATTCATCACAATAATTAATTAAATTGTTACAACTTTTAAACTATATATAATGTAAGACCAATTTTCTTTTAAAATACATTAAAATCCATGGAACTATTACTAATTTCATTCATTATAACTGTGAAAAAAATGATGATTTAAAAATACATAGTTACAGCAGGCTAAAGTATGACAAATTAAAGATGACATGATCTTAGAGGTAGATCTCAAATTTGAATCTTCTTTTCTTTCTTTGGCTTGGCTTCGCGGACGAAGATTTATGGAGGGGGTAAAAAGTCCACGTCAGCTGCAGGCTCGTTTGTGGCTGACAAGTCCGATGCGGGACAGGCAGACACGATTGCAGCGGTTGCAAGGGAAAATTGGTTGGTTGGGGTTGGGTGTTGGGTTTTTCCTCCTTTGCCTTTTGTCAGTGAGGTGGGCTCTGCGGTCTTCTTCAAAGGAGGTTGCTGCCCGCCAAACTGTGAGGCGCCAAGATGCACGGTTTGAGGCGTTATCAGCCCACTGGCGGTGGTCAATGTGGCAGGCACTAAGAGATTTCTTTAGGCAGTCCTTGTACCTTTTCTTTGGTGCACCTCTGTCACGGTGGCCAGTGGAGAGCTCGCCATATAATACGATCTTGGGAAGGCGATGGTCCTCCATTCTGGAGACGTGACCCATCCAGCGCAGCTGGATCTTCAGCAGCATGGACTCGATGCTGTCGACCTCTGCCATCTCGAGTACTTCGACGTTAGGGGTGTAAGCGCTCCAATGGATGTTGAGGATGGAGCGGAGACAACGCTGGTGGAAGCGTTCTAGGAGCCGTAGGTGGTGCCGGTAGAGGACCCATGATTCGGAGCCGAACAGGAGTGTGGGTATGACAACGGCTCTGTATACGCTTATCTTTGTGAGGTTTTTCAGTTGGTTGTTTTTCCAGACTCTTTTGTGTAGTCTTCCAAAGGCGCTATTTGCCTTGGCGAGTCTGTTGTCTATCTCATTGTCGATCCTTGCATCTGATGAAATGGTGCAGCCGAGATAGGTAAACTGGTTGACCGTTTTGAGTTTTGTGTGCCCGATGGAGATGTGGGGGGGCTGGTAGTCATGGTGGGGAGCTGGCTGATGGAGGACCTCAGTTTTCTTCAGGCTGACTTCCAGGCCAAACATTTTGGCAGTTTCCGCAAAGCAGGACGTCAAGCGCTGAAGAGCTGGCTCTGAATGGGCAACTAAAGCGGCATCATCTGCAAAGAGTAGTTCACGGACAAGTTTCTCTTGTGTCTTGGTGTGAGCTTGCAGGCGCCTCAGATTGAAGAGACTGCCATCCGTGCGGTACCGGATGTAAACAGCGTCTTCATTGTTGGGGTCTTTCATGAATCTAAGGCACTACCAACTCACATCTGCAGTAATATTTAGATAATTTAGAAGAATTCTGATCAGACAGTACATATATTTATATTCAAATACAAGTTCGATGCCTGGTGACATTTTTCCAGACGATGAAGGGATCAAGCCTGAAAAGTTGGTTATGTATCTTTATCTTTGCTATATAAAGTACATTGATTGACCTGCTGTGTTTCTCCAGCGTTGTCTTTTCACTTCAACCATGATGCATTCAGGTGTTTTACTTTTGAATACATATTGTTCCTCAGTTTAAAAAAATAAGTTGTGTGGGTTAATACGCAAAACTGTAAATTATTTTTAAAAAATGAACTCATCAGGTTGAGCAGCATGAATGGGAAAAATAATTACTGTATTAGTAAACATTTCAGGTCAGAACAATTATCAGTTGTTTTATGGTGAAACCCCACATTAAAGCCAGCTCAAGAGAAAAAAAAGACAATTTTACCTTTTATGGTGATAACATTTAATGCGGATCTCGCGTTGCCTTTATGGAGAGCAGGGTCGGAATCCGGCTTCAAAAGCTGAGGGAGATGGGGAAAGTGGTGCAGTAGCATCGCCTACCACTGTGTCGTCAAACAAGATGAGAGCCCGTGGAATTACAAGAAGGATATAGCATAGCTGGACCATTGGTTGGTTGGCAGGAAACAGAGAGGAGGAATGAAGGGATCCTATTCTGGTTGATTACCAGATACCAGTGGTATTCCGCAGGGGTCAGAGTTGGGCTGCTTCCTTTTATGTTGTAAATAAATAATTTGGATTACGAATAGATGGA
Source organism: Narcine bancroftii (assembly GCF_036971445.1). NCBI lineage: Eukaryota > Metazoa > Chordata > Chondrichthyes > Torpediniformes > Narcinidae > Narcine > Narcine bancroftii. The sequence continues at coordinate 217,894,231 of NC_091472.1, forward strand.
TTTGTGTCTAAATTTGCAGATGATACCAAAATAGGTGGAGGAGAGGTGGTGCTGATACCAAAATGCTGCATAGAGACTTGGATAGATAGGAGAATGGGCAAAGAGGTGGTAGATAAAGTACAATGTTAGAAAGTGTATGCTTTTGCACATTGGTAAAAGTAAAAGACAGACAGACTCTTATTTAGATTGGGAGAAAATACAAAATTTTGAGGTGCAAAGGGACTCGGAGCTCTCATGCAGTATTCCCTAAAGGTTAACCTCCATGTTGAGTCGGTGGTGAAAAGGGAAATGCAATGTTGGCATTCATTTCCAGAGGGATAGCATTCAAGAACAGGGATGTAATGTTAAGATTCAATAAAGCACTGGTGAGGCCTCACTTGGAGTACTGTGTACAGTTTTGAGTGGTGTATTTGAGAAAAGAGCGCTGGTGTTCAAGACTGTTCAGAGAAGATTTACTGGAATGATACCAGGAATTAAAGGGTTAGTGTATGAGGAACAATTGTCAGCTCTTGGACTGTACTCGTTGGAGTACAGAATGATGAGGGTGGGGTGGGGGGTGGGGGGAAACGACCTCATTGAGGCATTTTGAATGGTGAAGGGCCTTTACAGAGTCAATGTGGCTCGAATGTTTCCCATGGTAGGAGATCCTAGGACAAGAGGGCATAACTTTAGGATAAAAGGCCATCAATTTAAAACAGAGATGCAGAAAAATTTCTTTAGTCAGAGGATCACGACTCTGTGGAACTTGTTGCCATAAGGCGGCTGTGGTAGTGGGGTAGTTGGGTGTATTTTAGGCTATCTTAGGGACAGATATTTGATTCGTCAGGGCATCAGGGGTTACAGGGAGAAAGCCAGAGAGTGGGATCTCATTGAATGGCAGAGCAGGCTTGTTGGGCTGGATGGCCTAGACCTGCTCCAATTTCTTAACAATCTTTACTGCAATCATTCATCTGAAATTCTTGATCAAAAATCACAAGGACAAGTTGTTTTGTGTGATTTTGAACAGGCTACTTCTCTGATTCTGCTCAAAGCCATAGTGGGTGCTTTTTAAAAGCAGAGTGCACTGAGACAACAAAAAATTGGATTCCTTTGATCTGATATACAAGATGAGTGAATAGAAACTCAAGCCACAAATGGAAGAAAGGATTAAAGGTGAAGAAGGAGGATCAGATCATAGAGAGGAAGCCATTTGGGAAGAGAAAATGCTGTAACTTGTGGTGTACTTTGCATCAGTCTTATTTTAATCTTTTCTTCATTTTCCAGAACAAGCAATTAATTAAATTTCTGAATCATGTAAAATTTCTTTCCAAGTTAATGTGATGATGCATGGCTCCTGTGGTTGAGAAAATCATTGAAATAAATTTCAATATTTCACAGGGAATGTAATCATGATAAAAAATTATTGTTGCTTTGGTTCTGTCCATTTGAATAACATATCATTAAGACTGTCACAAGTTCAGTCTATTTCACACTTTGTATGGACTATTAATTTGCAATTCTTTATAAATTCTTGAGATAGAAAGAAATAGAAATTACATTACGAGAAAATCTTTCCATGCAATGTCTCGTATCATATATTAGCAATCAATCATATTATCAGGGGTACATTAAATAGATATTTTATCTTTCTTTAACAAATAAATAGATGGCATAGTGGATAGAACAATGCTGTTACAGTGCCAGTGATCGGGACCGGAGTTTGAATCCCACGCTATCTGTAAGGAGTTTGTACATTCTCCCCATGTCTGTGTGGGTTTTCCTGGAGACTCCTGTTTCCGCCCACAGTTCAAAATGTTCCGGGTGTTGTAGGTTAATTGGGTGTATTTAGGCGGCATGGGCTCGTGGGCCAAAAGGGTTTGTTACCAGGCTGTATGCCTAAATTTAAAATATGCATTTAAACTAATAAGTATATACAACTATTGTTCATACTCCTGTCCATAAACCTTCCATGATCATCAATCAGTTATCTCCAAGTCTAATTATTGCCAAATGTTTGTCTATAAAGACATGTCTTTCAGTTTGTCAGCCATATTTCTTTCTCTCTGATACTTAACTGAACATTTTTTACCCACAATTGATGTGGTAAAACAATCATGAGTTTCAATTTACCCAGTACAACTCCATAGCAGAAAAAAATCAACATTTCCACTCTCTTTGTATGACACTGTGCATTGTAATTTTATTCCCACATGGTCCAGATTTAATGTTTAAACTTTACTCATGACAAGAAAATAACATTAACTTAAGATTAATATTAATATGGTCTAAATATTAACATAGAAAAGAAATTGGTGTAAGAATTGGATACTGTGTGGGAATAGCAATGTTACTTTGACATATTTAATTGGATAAAACATTGATTAGGTCACAGATGGACAACTGTGAACAATTCTAGTCACCTCATTACAGGAAGGATGTGGAGGTTTTGGAAAGTGAACAGATTTCCCAAGATGGTGTCTGGATTCAAGGTCATGAGCTACAAGGAGAGATTGGACAAAACTTCATTGTTTTTTTTCTGGGCCATTGGAAGTGGAAGGAAGGTCTGATAAAAGTTTTTAAATTTATAGAGGCATTGATAGGGTAAAGGGTCAGAATATTTCTCCCAGGTTTAAAATGTCACCTATGATAGGTCATGAATTTAAGGTGAAGAGTTGGGGAAGTTTAAAGTAGATGATTTTGGTCATGTTTTTGTTTACACAGAGCTCAAGGTGGCATTGCTGGAGTAGTGGTGCCATTGCAGCACCAGCGACCAAGGTACGAGTCATGGTGGTATATGTAAAGAGTTTGTACATCCTCTCCAAGTCTGCATTGGTTTCCTCTGGGTACTCTGGTTTTCTTCCACATTCTAAAGATGTACAGGGTTAGAAGGTTAATTGGTCATCGGTCACATTGGTGTATTTGGGTGGGGTGGGCACATCTTCTTTGGCTTGGCTTTGCGAACGAAGATTTATGGAGGGGTAATGTCCACATCAGCTGCAGGCTCGTTTGTGGCTGACAAGTCCGATGCGGGACAGGCAGACACAGTTGCAACTGTTGCAGGGGAAAATTGGTGGGTTGGGGTTGGGTGTTGGGTTTTTCCTCCTTTGTCTTTTGTCAGTGAGGTGGGCTCTGTGGTCTTCTTCAAAGGAGGTTGCAGCCCGCCGAACTGTAAGGTGCCAAGATGCATGGTTTGAGGCGATATCAGCCCACTGGGGGTGGTCAATGTGGCAGGCACCAAGAGATTTCTTTAGGCAGTCCTTGTACCTCTTCTTTGGTGCACCTCTGTCACGGTGGCCAGTGGAGAGCTCGCCATATAACACGATCTTGGGAAGGCGACGGACCTCCATTCTGGAGACGTGACCTGCCCAGCGCAGTTGGATCTTCAGCAGCGTGGATTCAATGCTGTCGACCTCTGCCATCTCGAGTACTTCGATGTTAGGGATGAAGTTGCTCCAATGAATGTTGAGGATGGAGCGGTGACAACGCTGGTGGAAGCGTTCTAGGAGTCGTAGGTGATGCCGGTAGAGGACCCATGATTCGGAGCCGAACAGGAGTGTGGGTATGATAACAGCTCTGTATACGCTAATGGCGCATGCAGCCATCTTCAGCGCAAACTCCGGGAGATCCAAAATGAGTGGTGGACTAGCCTCGCCAAACGAACCCAGCTCAGCGCGGACCTTGTTGGTTTTCGTGCAGATGGATAACCATGTTGAGGAACTTTGGGGGGCATCCGAGGCGCTCTAGTATTTGCCAAAGCCCTTTCCTGCTCACGGTGTCTAAGGCTTTGGTGAGGTCAACAAAGGTGATGTCGAGTCCTTTGTTTTGTCATGCAGCACCTGCAATTTGTCGGACTGCACTGTAGTGCAGGTCTGGGACAGGGCATCAGGGGAGTCATTGAACTTCCCCAGTCTGCACTGGATATCGTAGCTGAACATGGCCAGCTCATCGTTCTTGATCTTTCCCTTATGGGTGATGCTGAACATGAAAGCCACTGCGCATTGGTCAGTGAGGAGGGTGAACTTCCTGCCTGCCAGGTAGTGGTGCTAGTGGCAGACAGCTTCCACAATTGTCTGGACCTCTTTTCCAATGGCAGAGTCCTCGAGCTCGGAGCCGTGCAGGGTCCTGGAGAAGAAGGCCCCCTTAATTGAAAGTAGCCATGAGGGCAACATCATAGGCATCACATTCCACCTGGAATGGGGTGTCCTCATCCATGACATGCATTGTGGCATTGGCGATGTTCTGCCTGATGTGAGCGAAAGCTGCTTGCACCTCGGGAAGGAGGTTTGGGCTGGTGGGTGGACCTTTTCCGAAAAACGGGGGACCCACTGGGAGTAATAGGAGAAAAGGCCAAGGCACCTGCAGAGGGCCTTGAGCATGTGGGGGAGGGGCAGTTCCATTAGTGAACGCATGCATTCTTGGTTGGCACCAATGACACCGTGTTCGATAATGTACCCTAGGATGGCGAGGCAGGTGGTGCTAAACACGCATTTATCCTTGTTGTAAGTGAGGTTAATCTCCTCGGCTGCCTGGAGAAATCTCTCCAGGTTGTCATCGTGGTTCTGCTGGTCATGGCCGCAGATGGTGTCATTGTCCAAATATGGGAAAGTTGCCCTTAGGTTGTGCCAGTCTATCATGCGGTCCATCTCCCGCTGAAAGACAGAGACCCCGTTAGTGACCCCAAGCAGACCCCGGCGGAACTGAGTGAGGTGCCTGTCTGCCTCAAAGGCAGTATATGGTTTATCCCGGACATGGATAGGGAGCTGGTGGTTGGCCGACTTTAGGTCAATTGTCAAGAAGACCTAATAGCGGGCTATCTCATTGACCATGTCGGCTATTCGGGGAAGGAGGTAGGCGTCCAGTTGGATGTAATGGTTTATGGTCCGGCTATAATCAATGACCATCCTAAGTTTGCTACCTCCTTTTACCACTAGTACTTTGGCTCTCCAGGGATTGGTGCTGGCCTCTATGATACCTTCCGCCAGAAGATGCCTCACCTCTGTCTTAATGAAAGCCTTGTTGGCAGTGCAATAGTGCCTGCTCTTGGCAGCTATGGGCTTGCTGTCTGAGGGGTTACCTACAGAGTGGAGAGGCCGCAGGTGGACTGGAGGCAGTCGCTGGCTGTGTGCTGTGGATTGTGAGTGGGGAGAGGTTAAAGGCTTTGGAGCTGGCACTGGAAGTCCAGCCCTCAGATGATTGGTGGCACAGAGCTGGGGCATGACCAAGAGCCTGAACTCTTGGTATGTTTCCCCCTCCATTGTCAATTCCACTGAGCAGTGCCCAAGGGCCATGATGGAGTGGTCTTGGGCAGTGAAGGCCATGGAAGTTTGTAGGATAGATTTTGAGTTTTAGTGTCCGGCCCACATCCGGGTGCATGAAGCTATCAGTACTATCAAACAGGCATTTTGTTACCTTCCCATTGATAGCGAGGTTCATCATTGAGCACCCGAAGCCATGGGGAATGTCCCTTTTTAAGGTGGTGGATGCTAGGACCATCTCGGGGTCCGAGTCGCTGCTCCCTGATGGATGTGGCAAGTAGCGGCCAGTGGCTTCCTTCTGGGGTGTGGGGTGCTTCGGGTGGGTGGCCGGGTATGTGCCCATGTTGACCACGTCATCCTGTCAATGTGGTGTGCGCATTGCGGCAGTCAGAGGCCGGCTGTGGCGTCGGTGCAGTCGGGCGAGCCAACCGGCAGTAAAGCCAGAGATGTGCGGGTGGAAGTGACGTCTTCAGTGTGGGCAGAAGTTGTCTGGAGGAAGATGGCGGTGCCCAGGGTGAGCACACTGCAGCGGTGTGTGTCAGTGGCTGGGCCGGTAGTGATGTCACTGATGAGGGCAGAAGTGGCGGGGCGGGTTATGGCGTCTCCTGGTCCTCACATGTGGCATCGTTCAGGAGGGCTCCCAGCTGGCCACAGCACTCCTGACGAACCTGGAAAAGCACATCTTAGCGAAGTGGCCTTTTGTCCAGCATCGAGAGCAATGCAAGTTCCTCGCTGGGCAGCTTTGCGGGATCGCCTGTCTGAGCCACATCGAGACCCGCAGTACTGCACCAGTGGCTGCAATTGTCTCCTCCAAGTACAGCCCTTTGGCGATGGCAGTCATTTATATTTGCCAAGCCAGGGGTTGGGGGAGTTGGGCATCGAAGGCCTCTGCATGATGAGCTGCAGCCTCCAGGGAGTGGACCACCTCCATTGTCCTGGTAAGTGGGGCAATGTTTTCCTCCAGCAGCTTCTGTCGGGCCCTCCTCAAGCTCAGCCCTCGCACGCAGGCGTCTCAGATCAGTCGTTCCACTTCTCCTTCAGTCACCCCGGTCTCGGCCAGGAACAGGCGGGCTAGCTCACACAGGGTCCCCAGATAGGCATCTGCTATCTCACCTGCCTGCTGGAACCCAATGCTGAGCAGGTACCAGGCATAGACCACGTTTGTCAGGGGCTCGTACATGCTCTCCTGGATGGCAGGATTGTAGTCTGTGCAAATCTTGATGGCCTGGAAAGCTCGTGGGCCCAGCTTGGTGCGGAGCAGCATGAGCCGATTCTGGTTGGTGTTGATCACCTCAGCCTGTGTTAGGATGATCACCTCAATCACGTGCTTCCAGATCTCAAAGCGTGCCTGGACATCCAGGTGTTGGGGGTCGAACTCCAGGCTCCCGATCATCAGAAACTTCTCCATGGTCTCTCTTTAAAATTTTTACTGGAATAAATTGTGGTGCGCTGAGGTAGTAGCGAGCAAGCACAAACTCGGAAAAGACTGTACAACAGGCTTTATTCCAGTAAAAGTCTGAACAAGGCAGTTCATGCCTTGATGGCTCCCCATGTGAGTGGCTCAGGAGGGGCCGCCTGAGGTCCATATTCAGGTTGGCTGATTGACAGCCAGCCAGGTGAATTCAGCCCCTTAGGTCATATCACCACAAGCAGACACAATCAAGTTAATCCCAATTTAAAATTAGAATAGGTTAAAATTTGAAAAAAAAGGAAACACAAGATGTGAAGTTGGATTGAATCCTTCAATTGCATCTTTTTTGATATACTGGAGAATGATTTGATGAGTTGCAGAGAGATATTTTCCCCCAGTGTAGTTGAGTATCAAGTATTCTGACAGGCTTTGAGAAAACACTCTGCCAGCTCAAGAAAGATGTTAGAAACTAAGAACAAAGAAATACACTGAATGAAGATCATGTGATCGACACCTGGTCAGTACCAACCCAAAAGCATTGCTCAGATAGCTTTAAACCTTTGCCATCTAACTGTAACACGACCAAAAGATAAGGGTGAAAGGGCTGTGTGATGAATGACAAGACACCAAAAGCAAATTTTTAATTAAGAACTCCTTAATTATGACAGATGCTCAATTTTGAAGATGCCCAAGTCTATGTCAAGGATAGTAAAAGAATAAAGATATGTTTAGTTAGCCCAATCTTGAAAGAGTGGCACCTTGTGACACCAATGAGTCATGGGTGTCTTGGGCTGGGACAACTACAAAGAAACCCTTTAGAAGACTAGAAGAAAAATAATACAGGAGAAAACTGTCTAAGGCATTGGTAGCAACAACCACGGCAAGCAATGAGACCCCAAGTTCGGAAGTCAGAGAAGATTATGCCTCATGTTGAAGAGAGCCTGCTCATTCATCTCACATTAGCCTTTAAGTCAAAGCAGTAAGTTGTGATTTAGGATAAGTTGGAACAATAAATCAAATGTTCAGAAACTGGAGGTTAGCTGTGCACAAGCATGATCAAGTGCCATAGGTGTTAATAAAAATTAAATTGCACCAAGCTTTGGTTCAAACTCTCTTTGATCTAGCTAACAGTCGATATCCAACTGAGACACCAGGGTTAACAACAGAAATGGATGGAAAAATACTGCGGCCAGAAAAAGAGGTAGTGGTTGCATAGGCCAGGAAACCTGCAGTAAGTAAATTATGCCATACATATGGATGTCTTGCAGGATGCATGTTAATGATCTAATTAGATTGGGGAAGGGAAGATGCATAAAACTATGAGCATCACCACATCCTATAACATGGCATTGCCAAGTTTAGTCATCATAATATTTCTCTCCACACCTAGCCCGAAAATCTATCAGTCTTTCAGTGAAATAGGTCTTAGGAAATATGGGAACAGCTCTACCTCTCAATGGCAGGTAGGAACCTGGTCATTGGGTTGTTATATGTAGTGCAGATGAGGCCCATTCCCGATCTGGATCACAGCAGCCACCTCGATCCATTCAGGATCTCCTATTCATCTGGCAATCCAAATGGATTGTGATTCTTTGGTCATAATGCACATATCACCAGAAAAGAGGTGACTCAATGAGACTTCATCCTGATGGCCATATTATTGTGTATAGTGTAACATTGTACTGAAGTTCTGTCTTATCCTAGTGCTGTGAAAGAAGGGAAGTCTGCAGACACCATGGTTGAAGTCATACACAAAGCTAAAGAAATTCAGCAGTCTTTTTATATAGCAAAGATAAAAATATATAACCGTTATTTCGGGATTGAGCCCTTCACAAAGGTATGCAAAAATGTCAGCAGGCATCGGATTAAAAGGGGAGGAGATATAGTGGTAAAGGCAGGAGGTAATAGATGCAGAAGGGAGGGAGGGCACAGACGCAAGCAAGGAAAGGAGGCAGGGTTGGGTGAATAGAGAGGGAAGGAGGTGGAGAGCTGACAGGGTGAAGGAAAGAGAGGGGGAAAGGAGAGCAGGTTAGCAGAAATCAGAATTAATGCCATCTGGCTGGAGAATGTCTGGATGGAAAATTAGGTTTTGTTCCTCCAATTTTTATGGGTGGTTTTGGTGGGATAGTACATAAGCCCATGGACAGAGATGTGGGACACAGAACTGAAATGGTTGGTCACTAGGAGTTCTCTGTCACTGGTGCGGACAGAGCAAAGGTGCTCAGTGAAGTGATCTCCCAGTAAGCGCCCAGTCTCTCCAATGTAGAGAAGGCCACAAAGGGAGCACCAGAAACAGTAAATCAATCCTACAGAAACACAAATGAGGTTTTATTTTACTTGAAAGGCCTCTTTTGGGTGGGAGGAGGTGTGGTTGCGTTTGGCACCTTCTGGGGCCACAAGGTAAGGAGCCAGGGAGGTGGCGATTGGTGGGGAGGGATGAGTGCACAAGGAAGTCACAGAGGAAGTGGTCCCTGAAGAAAGCAGAGAGGGAAGGAGAGGGGAAGATATGTCTGGTAGTGGGATCCTGTTCTAAGTGCCAAATATTCTGGAGTATAATGCGTTGGATGGGGAGGCTGGTGGGGTTGAAGGTGAAGACAAGTGGAATCCTGTGTTTGTTGCATCTGGGGGTAGAGGGGATCAGGGCAGATGAGCGGGAAATGAAAGCGATGTGCGAGGTGAGGGTTGAGTTGATGTTGAAGGGGAAGCCACATTTGTGGAAGAAGGCAGACATTTCAAACGATCTGGACTGGAAGACCTCAACTTATGAACAGAGAAATTGAGAGAAGGGAATAGAATCCTTTCAGAGGACAGGGTGTGAGGAAGTGTAGTCGAGGTAGTTATGGGAGTTGCTGGGTTTATAATATATGCCAGTGGAAAGCTTGTCTCCCGAGATGGAGACAGAGAGATCCATAAAAGGGAGAGTATTATCGGAGATGAACCAGATAAATTTGAGATTGGGGTGGAAGTTGGCCATGAAGTTAATGAAGATGATGACCTTATTACAAGTGCATGAGGCAGCCCCTATGTAGTCATCAATATAATGGAGGAAAAGTTGAAGGGCACTGCCTGTGAAGGTGTGGAGCACGGATCGCTCCACAGAGCCCACAAACAGGCATGTGTAGCTCAGACCCATGCGGCTACCCATGGCTACTCCTTTGATTTAGAGGAAGTGGACTGAGTTAAAGGCAAAGTTGTTCACAGAGACGAGAAGTTCTGCCAGGCCGAGGAGGGTGGTAGTAGAGGGTGATTTGTCCAGTATCTGGTCCAGGAAGAAGCAAACTGCTTTAAGTCCTCTGTATTAGGGATGTAGGAATAATTGGGCATGCATCTTGAAGATAAAGCAGTCCAATTCGGGGAATGTGAAGTCGTTGAAGGGATGGAGAGCAGTGAGGTGTCATATATGTAGGTGAAGCGGGATCGGATCAGTGGAGAAAAGATAAGAGTCAAGATAAGACAAAACTAGTTCGGTAGGGCAAGAGCAAGCGGAAGAGATGGGTCTACCTGGATGGTTGGGCATATGTACTTTGAGTAAAAGTTAGAAACAAGCAGTGTGGGGATGAGAGACAATGTTTGGAGGCTGTTGGAGGAAGGTGACTAGAAGTGATGAGGTTGGAGATCGTGTTGAGACGGTGGCTTGATGAGCTGTGGTGGGGTCCTGTGAATGGGGTGAGGAGGAGGAGGAGGCGTGTCTGAGAGCTGTCTTCTGGCCTCAGCAATATAGAGGTTAGTGCCCCAGACCAAAGCAGCACCACCCTTGTCTGCAGGTTTGATGGTGAGGTTGGGATTGTTGTGGAGAGAGTGGAGGGCAGTGCGTTCAGAGAGAGTAAGATTAGGATACAATAGGGGAGTGGTGAAATTGAGATGGTTGATATGTGTGGTGATACAACCATTACACTGTACACTCTCCTACCAGCCCACTGCAGAGGGCAACCACTCTACCTGCAGGTAGACAGCCTGGGAGGCTGGCCCCACTTGCCGGTTGTCAATCACCGGCCCGAATTAAGACTCCAGTCGGCCTCTTTGGGAGCAGTTGGGCACATGGAGCCAGGAGGCTACAGAGACCTGTATAAGTTGATTAAAGCCTGTGGTACCGTCTGAGGATTTTATGTCTGAATTCTTCGCACAACAGCGCTCACAATGTGTTGGTGGCAATTGGAAATAAAATGATCCAGAGCAGGCAGCTGGCCAGGAGGAAGAATAAGGCTTAAAACAAGTCTTGGGGAGGGGTGGGGGGTGTGGAGTATCACAGTCTTGGAAGTAGGCCCAAGACGGAGGCAACAGAAGAGTTTGGCATCGTGGCGTGCATGGAACTTGTTAAGATGTGGGTAGAAGGGGATAAAGACAAGGCCTATGCTGAGAACCAATTACTCTGTCTCAGAAAGGGAAGGTCAAAGGGGTTGGTAAAGACCAACCAGGAGTCAGGAGGGTGTTGGGAGGAGGTGAAAGATTAAGGAAGTTAGAGGATATAGAAGGCAGGTTAGGGAGGCCAGAGGGTGGAGGTGAAGGGTCAGGGAGGTCAGAAGGTGCAGGGGGATGTGGGGAGGTGGGAGAAGTCTGAGGGGAGAGGATGGGGGGTAACTAAAGAGAGGGGGAGATGAGAATGTCTGAGGTTTAGGGCGTTGCGAAGATGAGGGGAGCTGTGAGGGGATCAGGGTAGAGTGGGGTTCAGGGAAGGGTAAGGAGTGAAAGGGGGATGAGCCAGTAGGATCTGGCAGCGAGGACGGGCCATGGTTCGCATCTTTATCAAGAGCCATTTGGCGGAAGTCTGGCGGCTACCGAAGTGTCAAGACCTCCTGTAGGTAGGCGACCGGGGTCAATACTGAAGTCAGCAGCCCTGGTGTCGGAAGCTCCAGTAAGTAGGCAGCTGAGTCCAGGGTTCCAATTGGTGGTCGTGGTGTCAGGAGCTCTGGTGAGTAGGTGGTTGGGGCCAGGGTTCCAGTTGGTGGCCATGACATTGAGAGTTCCGAAGGGTAGGCAGCCGGGGCCAGGGTTGGAGTTTATAGCTGTGGCATCAGGAGCTCTGATGAGTCCATCTCCAACAACACTCTCCCCTTTCTGGATCTCTGTCTCCATCTTGAGAGACGACCTTTCCACCGACTACCTGGACTACACTTCCTCACTCCCTGCCCCTTGCAAGGATTCTACTCCCTTCACTCAATTACAACCAAACACTAGGAATTTTCTTTGCTGATAGCAAGATGTGCCTTCCCTGTTACATCCTTTGAGCATGGACAAGGTGACAATTGCATTGCACTCTACCCTACAAGGTAGGTGCAGTGTGGATGAGATGATCATCCAGGTCCTCATCGATTATGTCTGCTGTGAAGTTCTGGAAAGGGATGCACTGGTCTTCACAAGGTGCTGTCGCCAGCATGCATTTTGAGCAAAACTTGAATTGCTGCTGGATGATCACAACTTAGGGAAAGGTGATTTATTCTTCATAAAACTTGTAAAGAGATACCCACATGCAAATTCTGCCTACACATTCCAAAAGGCAAGAATGCATGCTGATCAATCCATGGAAGCATGGCACAGCACAGCAAAGGCCCAATGGTCAATGACCACAGACCAAGTTCCTGTCATTGCTGGACAATGAAGGTCTGAAGCCTGTGTAATAACCTCACAACACCTCACCAGTGCATGATTTAAGGGGAAAAGAAGTGGTGCTGACACATTGTAAGAGAATAAATTGAATTAATAGGGCAATGAATGTAGAGAAAAACATATATTCAATGTATGAATAAAGCATTTTTTGTAAAAAAAATTCAACACTTCTTCACCTATTGGCTATTGCCACTCATTTGAATCCTAATTTTTCTCCTTGAAGAGCTTATCTTTGCCAGATAAAAAAAAGAAACAGACATTCTATTCATTCATGTTTAACTTTTCCCACCTCAAGAAAGAAGCTGAGAACACTTGGAAGATGAAGCCAACGAGACCCTTCATTTATATTCTACCACTGATAATTCCAAAGGAGGAAGTGCTGGAGATCAATAGTAGCAACTGGTTACCTGGAGACACTATTAAACATCAGCGAATTTTTGCTGTAAAGTGATCATGATTATTTAATGTCAGCATTTAATAAAATGGCAATAAAGCAGAATACTTTAACCAAAGACTTTACAGATGCAGCAATAGCACTTGAGCTTTAAATCAAGGAAGAAATTATTACTTCTGAGGGTACATTGTCACAGGAATTGTGTTCACCTTACACATGTTCAAAACCTGAGAGCTCAATGGGACCAACTGGACTTAACTTTGACAACAGTTGATAGTGCCATTATGTTATCTCATGTCAATATGTGGAAACTCTATGAATTCTGGTCAGCTGGACCCAAATTGGCTGGGGTGCAATGGGGAAACATAAATTACATTTTGTATCAAAACGCAGTCCAGGAACTCAATCATACTTTCTGGACAAATTGTCACAAGCATAAATAAGAGATGTTGCAATGCACAGATTAAATGACCAACTGCTTGGAACAGCAAATACAACAAATAAATGATTTCATGCATAACATGATATCTTGAAATGAGAATACAAATTCTGTTTGAAAACATGTTGCACAGGATGACATGTTGCAAGGTTTGCCATAGTTTTACAGCATTGTATTAATTTGCACTGCAAGAACACATTGCCCGACAAATTGGTACCAGTGAAATGTGACAAGACCATTACAATGAACATGGTATTTCATTCAAAGTATTTTAATTCTCATCCATCACCTTGACTTATTCAATACCTGATGTGTTGCCACATGTCTTAATAGTCCAAATAAAAGTATCTTTGATGTATTTTTTTTCCACTACTACCATGGATTTCAAGAGAGACCTCCCTGTGACTAAAATTCTTGGCAAAGAGGAGAGTGGCTAAATCAGAAAACAGGTGATAAAAATATTAAGGGCAGTTAACTATTACTTTTCATTCATATCACATCTTGCAAAGACAAGTTTGAGGTGTTGCATTTGGAAAGATAAACCAAGGTAGGACATACACAGTAAATGGTAGGGTACTGAGGAGTGCAGTAGAACAGAGGGATCTGGGATACAGATATATAATTCCCTGAAAGTGGCGTCTCAGGTAGATCGGCTGATAAAGAGAGGTTTTGACATCTAGGCAAGCATAAATCAAAGTATTGAGTATAGAGTAGGGATGTTATTGTAAAGTTGTATAAGACATTGGTGAGGCCAAATTTGGAGAACTGTGTGTAGTCTTGGTCACCTAAGTACATGAAGGATATCAATCAGATTGAAAGAGTGCAGTGAAAATTTACTAGGATATCGTCGGGACTTCAGGAACTGAGTTACTGGGAGAGCTTAAAAAGGTTAGGATTTTAGGAGCATAGAAGAATAAGTGGAGATTTGATAGAGGTATAGCAGAAGTCCAAAAATCTGGATGCCAGAAATCCAACCACCTGATAACATGGACTTTTTGAAAACTCAAACTTTTTTAATTTAGTGGGCTTTTGTCTGTAAGATCTACAGATGCACAACGGCAACCATATGTAGCTACATACTTATGTAACAGCACTGATTTACCAAAGTTTGGAAACAAATAAAGAATGCACTCACTCATTTCTTTCAGCACATCATAAAGTCGACTTTCTTTATTATTTCTTAGATACAATATTGCATTCTTCAACTCCCCTAACACTACCCAGCTAAACTCCTCTGACCTTCTCATTGGCTGACCAGCACACAGATGATCCTGACATTCTCACTCCCCTCCTTCTGCACCTGAGATCCATCATCCGTACACTGATGCTGAACACACCTGCGCGTGCATGCTATTACTCCCGCATGTCACTTCGCTTACATCATCAGCAGTGACTGGCACCTTCCTGACAAAGGTAAGTACACAACTGCGACAGCCCCTCCTTCAGCAAAGAGGTGACTAGTTGAAACTGTCCTCTACGTAAGGGTCCGGAGGGCTGACAGTTCGGCCCAACCTCATACGATACTGCAAGAGAGGCGATGCAAGACTGCGACTGGTCCTCAGCATGTGCTGGAAATGGGAATACAGAACAACAAAATCCCTCAGCTTGGATTTAGTGCGTCTGGAGAGAGCATTGACACGGCAAGCATGTCCATGCCTATAATCCAATATCCTGTTTAATATGAAGGCAGGTAAAATGCTCTGCAACTAATTTGATTGATGCTCTTGTACCAGGATGCAATAGATTGGGAATAGACTCAAATATCCCGCCTTGAAATCGCAGACTAACTTTTCACCCAATTCATCCAGAGTCACATCTTGAAGATGGAGACCAGAGTTGATCTGGAGATACTGGATGAGATCGGGATCAGTGAGTTGTGCACAAGCCATTGTGGTAAAATCGATGGCAGTAGTTGACAGGGCATCAGCCGCGGCATTTGCTTTTCTTCGGATTTGCTGTATGTTCGATGCAAATTGTGAGATGAAGTCCAAGTGCTGAATCTCTCTGGGAGTGTAGAGATGTTTGCTTGAACTCACAGTATACATAAGATTCTGGTGGTCTGTAAAAATGGTGAAAGGCGACCTTACAATAAAAAGCAGAAATGTTTCACTGCGAGATAGAGTTGTCAACCAAATATACTATACTTTGGCTGAGCCAGTCACAGCTTGGCTGAAAAAAAATGCCAGAGATTCCATTTGCTCACAGACTTCTTGTTCTAACATTACTTCCATAGCACTGATAGACTCATTGGTAGTAAGAAAGAGCAAGGTGTTGGGCTTTTGATGTTCAAGCATCGTGGCATTTCCAAGCACAGTTATCACATCATTGAAAGCACTCACAGCATCATCTCCCAAAGTTAATGGCCTTTTAAACACGGACTTATTGGATCCTTTTAGTAGTTCAGAAAGGGGTGATAGAGATGCAGCAGCATTCGGCAGGAACACATTTACTGGGATAGATCACAGTGCCAAACTCATCAGGCCTCTGAAACAATGAGATAAGATGGTGCTTGTGCTCCTCTTCATCCACGTTTGTGATCAGAATATCGTTGATGTAAACAAACGTAAAATCGAGGCCAGCAAGTACATGGTCCATAAACCGCTGGAATGTCTGAGCTGCATTGCGTAGGCCGAATGGTACTCGCAGAAACTCAAACGTGCCAAAAGGGGTAATTACTGCCGTCTTTGTGACATCAGAAGGCTCAATTGGAATCTGATTGTATGTACTAGATCTATTTTCGCAAATACATGTTGGGCATGGAGGTTTGCTGAAAAGTTTTGAAAATTGGGAATTTTGTATTGGTCACATTCTGTAGAATTGTTCAGGGCATGATAATCACTACAAGGCCATCAATCCCCTTGAGAATTTTTGGAGCCATGTGCAGCAATGAAGCCCAGCAGCTGTCAGATCTGCAGCTATGTCCAACTCTTGCATGTGGATGAATTCCAATTTCGTGATTTTAAGATGGTCTATGAGCCTCCGCTACCACCAGAGAACCCTGAGTCTCTATGAGGGGTTACTGTATGTTTAACATCTGTGTGACAATACAATGGAGTCACTAGGTGAGGGAGACACTTGAGCAAGGCTCGGAATGGGCAGGAGCCAGGTTGAAAGCTCATCAGGCAGGTGATGACATTGGAGGGACGACAGATGCAGCTCACTTGCATACAAGAGCTGCGGTCCAAACACAGCAATTTTTCAAATCTACCAACAAAGAAAAATATGACCAGAAATCTACTCCCAAAATGAAATTTACCATGTTTGTAACCATGAGAACCCACCAAAAAGGTTTCTTGGAAAAGAAATCCAACGTGAGTGACCTCTGGCCATATGTTTGAATATGAGAATCATTTGTGGCTGAAAAAGCACATGACATATTAGGGTGTCTGCATTCTTCCTTGATTGGAGGGACCACTGAAGTCTCTGCACTGGAATCGACAAGAAATTGAATGCCTGAGAGACAGTTTTCGATGAAAAGATGACAGCTGACATGCCCGTGAGCAGCAGTAGTCTCTACTGCCGGGTCTGGTCATTTCCTGGCTGTCATTTGTAGGAGTTGCAAGGTGGCTGACAGGATCAGGCAGCAGCACCAAATCTCTGGTTCTTTCAACAACTACGCCATCCATCGCCTCTACCACATCCTCGACCACCATGAATCCAACCAGGTTGACGGAAGGAATTCTGCTGCGTGCCCAAAGTCTGGACCTGCATAGTCAGTGCTGCCATTTTCTGCTCCAAATCAGTTATCTTTGATTGATATGATGCTGGCGCTATCTTTGATTGAGAAGGTGTGCTGGCCCATCACAAGGCACAGTAAGCAGTTGTTCCAGTTCCATTTGTTCCTATTGATTAAGGGAAGAAGCCAATCCTTCTAACTTTAATGCAAAGGTCGTGGACATAACAAGGTCACCATGATCCACCAACTGATCAAGGATGGACATTTAAAAGACACTGACCAAATGCTTTTGAACATGATGAGGTAAACATTAAAGGAAACTCTGTTTTCAAAAATCACCTTCGACAGGATCTGTTCCAGCTAGCCTGTGCCACCTCCTCAACTTCTGCGACAGTTGTCTATCGCCTCGGCTTTCAAAAGCTAGTAAGTGGGCAATACGAGTCTCCCTAAATGGCTGAGTACCTTGAAGAATAACCACCTTAAGCGTATTGTATGGGAGATGACCATCTAGATCCACTTATGGCATTCTCCACTTCACATGCAATCTGCTCTGGAAGGCACTCTACGAGTACACTGCTCTTCATCTTCTGACTCATCACACTGAGGGCAGAGAAGCGCTCTTCAAAGATCATCTGATGCATCTAATATTTGTGCATGCATGTAGATCAATGTGGAGCACTCTAGAAATGTCCAAGGAGGTTCAGTAGGGGTAACATTTTACGCTGAATGTCATGACCACATTGAATTTAACCTTTAAGGTCACATGAAGTTTTAAAGTTCCAAAAGAAAATTTGATTTTTACACCAGGGGCACCTCAGCAGTGCGGTACATCAATGCACATTCAGAATAAAAGCAAGTGGCCAAAGCAACACCAAGCCCTCCTTAGTGCTTAGGCCTCCAGATAAACAAGGAGCAGGCAGCAGGAAACTGAGGGACAATGCCACGCTCACCTCAGTGCTGATGCCACCAGGCATTCCATGAGCAGACATCAAGAGTCTGCTGAGGAAGAACAAGCAAGATTCTAAGCAAAAGTCACCAGCCGAAGGGCAGCACCTTTTACTGAGGCCAACCTGCTAAATGCTGCATTCAGTTACTCAGTTGACATTGAGTATTCTTCCATTAATGCAGTTGTAATTTGCTCCATGTCAGAGGGATGCCAACATTGTGGAGCAAAGAAGTGGGAACACCATTGATATGTTGTTCCAATGGAAAACTTGCATACCTTTACTGGCTGAGTCTCCACAGCCATTGAAAATGCTGCTGCTAGCCCACAAAGCAGAGTCCAAACATTTCCTAGAAATGATCAGAGCCTACATCTCAACATTTCAGATGACATCTTTTGGACCCAACAACAAATGAGTGTTTTATTTCCCAAGCAATGCTGGGTATCCTGCTAATTATTAATAAAAAGGTGGTGGGGAGTTGGGAATCTTCAGTATGACCTCCCCAACTGCTCCTGTAAGGGGTTTAGCCTCATCACAACTCATTTAAAATCAGAAGGCTGTGTGTTCATATCATGCTGGGGTAACCACTTGTAACAGCGATAATTTACCACAACTTACAAACAAATAAAAGAATACGCTCACTCATTTCTTTCAGCACACTATGAAGCCAACTTTCTTTTTATTATTCCCTGGACACAACGTTGCATTCTTCAACTCCCCAAACACCACCCAACCAAACCCCTCTGTCTTTCTCTAAAGCTCATGCCACACAGGTGATCCTGACACCCTCACTCTCCTCTTCCTGTATCTATTACCCCCATGCGTCACATCTCTTACATCATCCGCAGTGGCCAGCACCACTCCTGACGCAGGTAAATATGCAGCTGCAACATTTACAAACCTGTAATAGTGAATTCTAAAGTGGATAAACTTCGCGGAGTGAAGAGAAAAAGCACGTTGAAATCGAGTGATAAAATTGAAATAATTAAGAAACTAAAGTGAGGTGTGAGCAATACTGTTAGACAATGGAAAGTACAATTTTTGATATATAAAAGGCTAATGCATAAAAGACCAAGGAGACGGTTATTACATTTGTGGAACAGAACCATACCTTCAGTCTTCAAGTCGTCATGCATGAGCATGTGATGCAGAATTATTTTATTACAAAGAAATTACAAAATTGTAAACAAGGTAATATATAAAAGTATTTAAAGAAGGCAAAAGAAGCTTCAAGCAGTGCACCTTTATTCCTCCTTAAATCTTAATTGAGAATCTGGACAATCCCAAAATCTAGCAGACCAAATCCCCGAGCAGTCTGGATTTTCAGACTTCTACTGTATACAAAATTATGATGGGTAAGGATAGAGTAAATGTAAGCAGGCCTTTTCCACAGATGGTAAGTGAGATACAAACCAGAGAATATAGGTTAAGGGTGAAAGGGAAAAAGTTTAGGGAGAACAACTTCTCACAGAGAGTAGTGGGAATATTGAATGAGCTGCCAGTTGAAGTGGTGAATGTGGGGTTAATTTTCACATTTAAGAAACATTTTGACAGGTACATGGATGGGAGGGATATGGAGGGCTATGGATTGGTTGCAGGTTAGTGGGACTAGGCAGTATAATAGTTCAGCACAGACTAGAATGAGCGAAGTGCCTGTTTTCTGTGCTGTAATGTTCTATAATTCTATAGTTCTAAAGGTATGTATGTATATCATACTGGTTCTAGGTGGTAGTCAGAGAGAAGAGCCATAAGGCCATTTCAGGTGAACTCTCCACCTTGAGGCTGGCAACAGGAGCAAATTGAAAACTAAGAACGCACCTTTCAGGAAGAAGCACTAAAAGGCTGCTCCAGCATCCAATTCATACACAGAAGCGCCTCATAGTGCCCTCCAGATCTGATGGAGGCGGGCCAACTGGTGCTGCAATGCCAACTGACATAAATATGCAGCATAGCGATGGCCATCTTCCCTACCCATAATTTCCCACACAAGTGGAACCGCTCTGTGTTTCCCAGAACAGTTCTAGCTACATGAGGGATTACGGGTAGGGAAGTCCACTATTGCTATGACATGTTTTGAGCCGCAGAGAGCAGCGCCGAAGTCTGAAGCACCCCATGCTTCTGGAGCATCCAGCCGGGCTGTCACAGCCCCCAATGCACCTCCAATGTTCCCTGCTGGCCGCCCCTGCCCCAATGCCCCCCGCCGGCCGCCCCTGCCCCGACAGCTCCCGCCAGTCGCCCCTAACTCAACAGCCCCCACCGGCCACCCCTGCCCCTATGGCCCCTGCAGACCTCCCCTCCCAGCGGGAGTCTGTCAGGTAGCTGGACGAGGAGCTGTCAGACAGCGAGGAGTTGGGTCATAGGCTGATGGAGCCATCAGCCTGCACCTAAGCAGTCGCTTGGCTGCACATTCAGTTGCTGGGCTCCGCCGATTATCCCTCCCTGAGGAGGATTGGCATCGGTGCCTCAGGTAAGTAGGTATTTAGCCACAAGGGGGAATAATCTGCAACTTTCCATGGGAGGGGGGGTTGGGCCACCTGAAAGGGCCTATAGATTTATACAACTCAGAACAAGGCCTTCATCCCAAATCACCCATGCAAACCAAGTTGGCATTCTGGTCTAGTCCCGTCTGCCTGCATTCCTTCCTTCTAAATCCTTCCTATGCAGGTGTATCACCACACATTTTTTAATCAAAATTATACATACTTCATCTGATAGTTCTTCCAAGATACCGACTACCTGCTAAGGAGAAAAATTGCTGCTCTGGTTTATCTCTCTTATCTCCCCTCTCACCAATGCTCTCTATGTCCTTTCACCTTTAACCCCTGAATTCTGAAATTCACCATGGGAAAAGGTCTCTGAACATTCACTTTAACCATGTCCTTCATAATTTGTAACACTTCCACAAAATTAACTCTCAGCTTTCTATGCTCTATCAAATAAAGACCCAAACTATCCAGCCTCTTTCAAGTCAAGCCCTCAAGTTCCAGTAATGGATTTAGGAGTAGCCCAAGTGGCTAATATTAAAAATGATTGGGAACATGATCTTAATATAACTTTTTCAGATGAGGATTGGTATTCCACTCTTAGTTTGATCAATTAATTTTCATTTTGTGCAAAGCACTGTTTATTACAATTTAAGGCGATATAGAGAATACATATATCTAAACTTAAATTATCCCATTTCTATACAGAGGTTGATCCATTTTGTGAAAAGTGCAAAATTTTTGAAGCCTCACTGATACATATGTTTTGGGAATGTCCTAAATTACAAAGTTATTGGCAGAATATTTTTAATTCTTTGTCAATTATTTTTAAGATTAAATTCGATTCTTGTCCTTTAACTGCACTGTTTGGTTTTTCACGTGAACCATATCAATTTTTAATCGGCACCTCAAGAGGATGTTTTAGCTTTTAGCATGTTGATAGCCAGACGAGTAGTTTTAATGAATTCCCACTAACTCAGGCACAGTGGCAACACGATGTAATGTTATATTTAAGCTTAGAGAAAATTAGGTATAGTATTAAAGATAAAAAGTTTCAGTTTGACAAGGTATGGGGCCCATTTATTGAATATTTTCATAATTGCCAGTTTTAGAGGATTTGGGTGCTCGAGGGCTCCTTCCATCCATCTTCTGGAGGTCGCGACATGATCCATCTTTGTATTTTTCTTGTAACCTTGATTAGAGGTTGGGGATTTAGTTTTAGGATTTTTTTCTTTTATTTCTTTTAGATAAGTGGATTTTCTGGTTTAATTATAATTATCCTGTATAATATCCCTTTTTAAAAATCTTATTAAGATATATTGTGATTTGTTGTAATACTAATTGATTTATATGTATAATTACTTTAACAGATAATCACAAATAATATTAAGGGATGGAATTTAAAATATGGCATACTGTGTATTTACTTTAATTTTGTTATGTATATGCTATTATTTTGCCTTGCTTTTTAATATTTTGTAGATGGATGGTTATATGGTTATGTTAAACTCAATAAAAATATTTTTTTAAAATAAAAAAAGTTCCAGTAGCATTTAGTGAATCTTTCTAATTGCTGGGTGAGCAGAACTGCATACAATGTGGTCTCGCCGACAACTTATCTCTTGGCTGAATGCAACTTTGTGTAATATTGCATATTCTGTACCATTACATGACAATTAGGGAATATTGAATTGAACAGCAATCAAAACTATTTTGAATTCAAGTGAATGTAATGATGCTGTTCAAATTGCCAATTACTATCTTTAGCAAGAGAGATATCCTTGTTATTTGACCATTGATCCTTTATTGAACAGCAAATACCTCAATCACAGGTGACCTCTTTCAGAAACTGCTTGCAATTTCACTACTAAACAAGAAAATCTGCAGACACTGGATTGAATACAATACACGAAAGTGCTGTCTTGAGTTTCTCACTGTTGTATGTATACTGATCAATTATTGAGACAAGGTATATCCTATTTATTTTCAAATTCATTACTGCATATTGATTATTACAGGAAAACAAAGGTGGAGTACATTTTCATTTATGATGCACATTAGGTGGCCCAGTTGGCGAAGCAGTTAGCGCCAATGATCAGGACCTTTGTTCGAATCCTGCGCTGTCTGTAGTGAGTTTATATGTTTTCCCCGTGTCTGCATGGGTTTTGTCCAGTTTCCTCCCACCACTGGGGGTGTTAATTGGGTGGCACAGGCTCATGGGCAAAAATGACTTGTTACCGTGTTGTATGTCTAAATGTAAAAAAAATAGATTTCACTAAAATCAATTAAAAATTGTTTATTCCAAAATATAATGAGAAGTTTGTCTTATCTAGAGAAATACAACAGGTAATGTGAGACTCAAGACGAAGGTGCAGAGCATAGTAATACAATAAAACAAAAGCGCAATGTTCATGTCACTCAACACAAAAGTATATGGTATAGAGTTGAAGAGAAAAGTACCATTCAACACTGCAAATCATCATCTTTTACCAATCAAAGTACAGAGATTTTGGTATTATGTGGGGAAAACCAAGTGACTTTTACATGTTTATCAGTAAACATTCAAGAGTCTGATAACAGCTGGAAGGAACTCTCTGAAGTTTCTTACTGCCAAGGTCAACATTGTTCTGATTACCAGCAATGATGAATTGGTAGGATATTTTCTATAGAAGAAACACAAAGGAAGCAGATGGTATAGTCTTGAGAAAACAATGAGCTGTAGGAGGATCAGGCAGCAGACATGGGTAGAAATGATCAGTGTATGTTTTGAGATGGGACCCGTTTTCAAAACTGAAGTAAAAAGGTGATGATATTAAATATATATAAAGGGAAGAGAACTGCATCTATTCCCAGCATGAGGGCTTCCACTTCATGACATCCAAATGACCTTTTTCTTTAATAAATGTGAACAGTCCCCAACTGTCATTGATAAAGTCCCACACCCATATCTCCTCCATTTCACATACTTCTGTCCTCACCTCACATCCTCTCAAGCAGAACAAGAACTTGAGTCTCTTATTTTCCACTCCTCAGCCTCCGAATGTGACACAGAGATAAGTCTTCCTGAGATTCCATGGTCCATTCTTCTTTCCCTATCCACCCTTTCACCCCCTGAGGCAGAGTCTGCAGTAATGGCAGACAGAGCTAAATGTGGCACTACATCTCCCTCCTCATCTCCATCCAGAGCCATAAATGGACCTTTCAGGTGAGGCAGAGATTTACTTGCACATCATCCAACCTAACCTACTGCATTTGGTGTACTCAGCATGATCTACTGTGCATTAGTGGGACCAAAAACAGATTGGGTGACCGCTTTGCAAACACCTGTACTCTATCTGTGGGTCTAAGCTTAAACATCCTCAGGTGAAAACACAGAAATGCTGGAGGAACTCACCAGGACTCATGGCATCCAGCCTGAGCCCTTCTTCAAGGTATGAAAATTCTTCACAGCATTCCCACACTAATATGACTGTTGTGGACCTCATTCATTATTGGGGGAGGCTAAATGTAAATCTGAGTCAAGACATCACATTCTTAATAATCAGAATCAAGTTTATTGTCATGAATGTGCCTCAAAATTTGTTGTTTTGCAGCCCCATAATTGAGCAATAACAGTGCAAAAATTGTTATAAATTTAATTTCCGCAAAGACACAATACAAAAATAAATGGTAGAAATGAAGAGAAAAAAGTGAGGTAGTTTCTGTGGTTCATTGACTATTCAGAAACCCAATGGCAGACACGAAGCTGTTTTAGTAGTGTTGCGTTTTAGTCTTCAGGCTGCTGTGTTTCCTTCCTGATGATAGCAGTGAGAAGAGGGCATGGCCTGGGTGGTAACGATTCTTCATGATGAAGTGATGGTGAAGGCTGCGGTTTTGAGACACCTCCTCTTGTAGATGTCAATAGTGTGAAGACTCATGCCCATGATGGCACTGGCTGAGTTTACAATCCTCTGTAGCCTTTTCTTATCCTGGGCATTGGTACCTCCATACCAGATAGTGATGCAACTTGTCAGAATGCTCTCCATGGTACACCTTTAGCAACTTGCAAGGGTCTTTGGTGACATACAAAATCTCCAAATTCCTCACAAAATATAGTCGCTGGTAAGTCTTTTTTTATGATTGCATCGACATGATGGCCCCATGATAGATGTTCAGAGACGTTGACACCTATGAATTTGAAGTTCTTTACACTCTCCACTGCTGACCCGTCGATGAGGACTAGTTGGTGTTCTCCTAGTTTTCCCTTTCTGAAGTCCACAATTAGTTCCTTAATTTTGTTAACATTGAGGGCAAGGTTGTTGTTGTCACACCACTCAATTAGTTGAACCATCTCCCTTCTGTTCGCCATCTGTGATTCTCCCAAAGGCAAATTTGTAGATAGCATTTGAATTGTGCCTAGCTACACAATCAAGGGTATAGAGAGATAACAGCAGCAGGAAAAGCATGCATCCTTGAGGTGCACCTGAATTGATTGTCCGAGGAGATGTTTCCAATTCATTCTGACTGTGTCTTCCGATGAGGTAGTTAAGGATCCAGTTGCAGAGGGAAGTGCAGAGATCCAGGTTTTGAAGCTTGCAGACCCAGACCTTGAGGGGATGATGTTGTTGACAGCTGAGCTGCAATCGATGAAAAGCAGACTGATATATGTGTTGTTGTTGTCCAAGTGATCCAGAGCTGAATGGAGAGCCAGTGAGATCGCATCTGCCATGGAATGAATGTGGTGGGAGGCAAATTGCAGTGGTTCCTGGTCAATATTTCAGAATGAGTCAATTCTGACCATGACACACCTTTCAAAGCTTTTAATTACAGAAGACGTGAGTGCTACTGGGCCATAATCATTGTGGCAGCTCACTCTGCTCGACTTGGGTACCGGTCTGATTGATGCCCTTTTGAAACAGGTGGGAATGTCTGACAGCAGCAGTGAGCGGTTAAAAATCTTCCTGGACAGCCTAAAACCTAACAGCCTGAACATAATTATTTTTTTTCTAATTCTGTCTGGTTCCACTCTTTCCATTATTCTTTATCTTCGGCTGGTCTTCCTCCCTTCCAGAAAGGGTAATGTCACAATAGTCATGGGGGATTTAATCAATATGCAGGATGATTGGAAAAACCAGGTGGTGCTGGATCCCAAGAGAAGGCATTTATGAAATGCCTTCGGGATGGTTTCTAAGAACAGCTTGGGGCTGAGGAAACCAGGGAAATGGGAATTCTGGATTGGGAATAGTGTAATGAACCTGAGTTGATAAAGGAGCTGAAGGTAAGGGATCTCTTTGGAGGCAGTGATCATAATATGACCGATTCACCCTGCAGTTTGAGAGGGGGAAATTAAATCAGATGTCTCAGTATACCAGTAGAATAAAGGGAACCGCAGCTGTATGCAAGAGGAATTTGAAAGTCAAAAAAGGAAAAGAAGATGACAGAGGAGCAGTGACTGGAGTTTCTCTGAGAAATAAGGAAGGTGCAGGATGTGTTTATTCCAAATAACAAGAAATATTTGAATGGAAAAATGATACAACTGTGGCTGACAAGAGGTCAAAGCCATAGCAAAATCAAAAGAAAGGATATGCAAGGAAGCAAAAATTAGCAGGAAGAGGCAGGGCTGGGAAGCTTTTAAAAATTTACAGAGGCAAGTTAGAAGGTCATTAGGAAGGAGATTTCAGATTTATTGTCAGAGTACATATATGACATCACATACAACCCTGAGATTCTTTTTCCTATGGGAGAGGCAAAATTATCACTTATTGGTAGTGTAAAATAAAACTGTACACAATAAAGAAATAAAGAAATGTAAACAAACTGACTGTGCAATACAGAAAAATATCAATGAAGTGCAAAAGTAAGAATTCTCGATGAGTCCCTGATTGAGTATGTGGCTGAGGAGTCTGATGGTGGAGGGGTGCATAGTTGCTGTTCCCGAACCTGTGGTGCGAGCCTGGTCGCACCTCTATCTCTTTGATGAACTTTGAAAGGAAGCTAGCAAATCATATCAAAAGAATACTAAAAGGTTTTTTAAGTATATTGAGAGTAAACTGTAGATATAGGACTGATAGAAAATATTGATGGAGAAATTATAATGAGAGACAAAGAGACGACAGAGGAAGTGAATGAATATTTTGCATCAATCTTCATTGTGGAAGACATCATCTATATACCTAACTTTCAAGGTGTCAAGGAAGAGAGGTGACTGCAAGCTGCATGACAAGATAGGAAAAAGTCTGCATGGTTTCCTTTATGGAAAATCTTTCCTGGCAAACCTTCTACAATTTTTTGAGGAAACCACTAGCAGGCGAAATAAAGGAGATACAATAGATGTTGTATATTTGGATTTTTAAAAGGTCTTTGAGAAGGTGCTGCACATGACACTGCTTAACCAGTGAGAGCCCATGGAATTGCAGGAAAGATACTACCATGGGTAGAGCATTGGTGTATCAACATGAAACAGAGAGTGAGAATAAAGAGATCCTATTTTACCAGTTACCAGTGGTCTTCCACAGGAATCAGTGTTGAGGCCACTTGTTTTTCAGCTGAACGTATGTTAATGATTTGGATTGTGGAATATATGTTTTTGTGGCTGAGTTTGAAGACAATACAAAGAAAGATGGAGGTGCAGATAGTGATAAGGAATCAGAGGCTCCAGAGAAGTAGATTAGGTGAATGGGAATAAAATACAATGTTAGAAAGTGTATGGTCGTGCATTTTAGTGGAAGGAATAAAAGGGCAGACTATTCTCGTGCAGGATACCCTATGTGATGCAGAGGCTTTGTAAAGCCTGGTGAGGAGTACAGAGTACAGTTTTGGGCTCCTTATTGAAGAAATGATGTGCCGGCATTGGAAAGGGTTCAGAGAAGATTCACAAGAATGATTTATGGATTTGGATATGATCAGTGTAGCAGGAATGTTTGTCAGCTCTTGAAATGTATTCCTTGGAGGTCAGAAGCATAAGGGGAGATCTCAAAGCAGAATTTGAAATATTGAAAAGCCTGGACAGAGTAGATGAGACAAAGTTGTTTCTCATGGTAGGGGAGTCAAAAGAGCACAATTTCGGGATTTAAAACAGAGATGCTAAGTAATTTATTTTGCCAGAGAGTGGTAAACCTCTGAAATTTGTTACCACAGTCAGTTGTGGAGGCCAAGTCATTGGGTGTATTTGGGGCAGAGAGTGAGAGGTATCTGAAGAGTCAGGATATCAAAGGTTATGAGGAGAGAGCAGGGGAGTGAGGCTGAGTGGGAAAATGGATCCGCTCATTGTGGAATGGCAGAGCAAATGGCCTACTTCTGCTCCCACATCTTATGGTCTTCTGCCAAGGTTCATAAAGATAGCTAACTACCTTCTCATTTGCAATTAGGAATATTCAGTAAATCTGTTCTGGCCTAGTTTTGCATTCTAAATACTGCTCAGGTTCACAAAGATGACTAAACTACCTTTGCATTGGCAATTAGCAATATGTAGTAAATCTGTTCTGTCCAACAAAGCCATCATTCTGTAAATTAATAAATGAAAAAGAGATATGGTACCAATGCTTAGATGTATAATATTTAACAATCACCAATTTGTCGATGAGTAAGTTCTATGATAGTGGTTTACTGCTTTCAATTCTACAAATATATAATTATTAACCAACATGGAAGTATAAAATGTAATCAATCAGACTAATTACTGCTATCCCTTCATTGATAAGGTATGGATACAAGGATCAGATATGTTCTATTTGAATAAAGCCCAGGCTATCTTGAGCATAACTTTCCATTATGGTTATTACACCCGAGCAAAATTATATTGCATAAATACAAATTAACCACAATATGCTTTCAGAGGTAAATTTTGGAGTCAGGTTGTACACATACCAAAGGACCTGCAAAAGGTAATGGACACAGCCCAGGACCATCACAGGCAAAACTCTCCCCACCATCAAGAACATCTACAGGGAACACTGTCGTCAGAGAGCAGCAGCAATCAAAAAGGATCTACACCACCCAATACAGGCTCTGTTCTCACTGCTGCCGTCAGGAAAGAGGACTCTCACCATCAGGTTCAGGAACAGCTGCTACCCCTCCACCATCAGACTCCTCAACTACAAACTCAATCAGGGGCTCACTTTTGCACTTCATTGATTATTTTTTTCTCCCTGGTCTGCACAATCTGTTTACATTTCTTTATTTGTTTACATACATACATATCTTCTTGAGTACAGTTTTTTTGCACTACCAATTAAGTGGTAAATCTGCCTCGCCCATGGGGAAAAGAACCTTAGGGTTCTATGTGATGTCATGAATGTACTCTGACAATAAATCTGAACTTTTTCCTCACTGTGACCTTCAGGCAGAGCCTACAGAAGCCTGAAGTCTGGAACTTCAAGATTCATGAACAGTTTTTTTTTCTTTGAGCTGAATGAAATGATAGATTTAAAAGAAAATATGTAAAAATTATGATTCTAGAGATATCCAGTTCTTGGGGACAAAAACATTATAAAATAGAGCTTAAACCCCCCTCCAGCATTGTTATCTGGAGAGAAGAGGATTACTAAGAGGCGTCACAATTAGTGTAGCAGTTAGTGCAACACTCTTACAGTGCCAGTGACCGAGTATCAAATCCCGTGCTGTCGTAAGGAGTTTCTGCGTTTTCCCTGTATCTGCACTGTGTTTCTTCCGGGTGCTCCAGTTTCCTCCCACCATACAAAATGTACCATGGTTGTAGCTCAATTGGATGTAAATTGGCAGCATGGACTTGAGAAACTGAAAGGGCCTGTTATTGTGTTTGTTATAAGTCTACATTGAAAATTAAATTAAATTAAAAGCATTCAGTGGAATCTCTATACACAACATTCAGCCACTATTACGTATGGAATGAGGTAAGAATGGAGCAAAAATAATTTTGGCCTATTCAAAAAACTAACAAAGTATACTTGAGGCATAATATTCCTGGTTCCACAAAAATTATGCAAATTTGTTGCAATTATCGTAACAAATTGTTTGAAGGTTCACGTCATACTAATTACATATACAGTATGAGGTTTGTTAAAATAGCTTCAGGATCTCAAATCCATATTCTTATCACCCAAACTGTCCTTCATAAAAATTGGTTCAATTTTTATTCTTTCAATATTATTTTTTGAGTTTAGTTTCAAAATAAAATACATTTTCTGTAAGGTTTTATTGTGTCGAGTAAATCTTTACGACAATTCAATCAGCATGTTGATGGAGAAATAGATATCCAAAGATAAGTCTATTGGAAAACTTTCAAAATATCCTTCAAAATTACCTTCATAAATCAAACTATTGAGTTATGGTAAAGTTGTATAAGACATTGGTGAGGCCAAATTTGAAGTATTGTGTGCAGTTTTGGTCACCTAACTACAGGAAAGATATCAATAAGATGGAAAGAGTGCAGAGAAGATTTACTAGGATGTTGCCCAGATTTCAGGAACAGAGTTACAGGGACTTTATTCCTAAGAGCACAGAAGAATGAGGGTAGATTTGATAGAGGTATTTAAAAATAGACAGAATAAATGTAGATGGGCTTTTTCCACTGAGGGTAGGTGAGATACAAACCAGAGAACATGAGTTAAGGATGAAAAGGGAAAAGTTTAGGTGGAACAAGAGAAGGAAACATCTTCACACAGAGAGTGGTGGGAGTGTGGAATGAGCTGCCAGCTGAAATGGTGAACGCAGGCTCAATTTTAACATTTAAGAAAAATTTGGACAGTGATGGATGCGAGAGATATGGAGAGCTATAGACTGGGTGCAGGTCAGTGGGATTAGGCAAAAAAAATGGTTTGGCACAGACTAGAAGGGCCTGTTTCTGTGCTCTAGTGTTCTAAGGTTCTATCCTTATATGTTTTCTCTTTGATGATATAATATTCCAACATAGAGCTCATGTCTATCCTCATCTAGCTGTACTCAGTCAATTTCAGATACTCATTGCCAAATAATTATACACAATCAGCGGGAAGGATAAATTCAATATGATTTCATCGTATGATGAGTATTCTTGTTTGAATTCACTGCCATAATTAATATTTTATGTAAGATGGTTAGCTGCTTCTTTTCCCCTAATAGCTGGCTTGCTACAGGATTATGTTTATTTCATTTTGAGATCAACTTTCCATTCAATTATCTAAGTTTGTTTTTATCGTGAACATCCATTTGAGCTGGCCACTGCCATCAAATGGGCCCATCTATTTTCTCATCTCTCTCTCCCTCCCCAAACACAACCTGGCACATAGACACAGGTTACATGGTCTATTCACTTAGCAACAAAGGATCCATATTCATAGATTCGCAATGGTTTCTAAACAATAAAGACTTCCTAGGTGGATGCTGAATTACCTGATGAGTGCTCCAGCACGTTGTGTGTGGCACAAAGATTTAAAACTGTTTTCATCATTGATGTTACAATTATCAATCTGCGACATTCACCCCATTTTCCAGTTCATTCTATTTGTGTGGGACTGTCCCTTGGAGAGACCAGATTTAGCAAAAACCTGCAGGTTTTGCAAAGTGACTGTGAACTAGCAGCAGTCTTCGGAGACAGCATGTTCTTGATAATTATGCACAGTGCAGTGATATGGGATTCACTGGGAGAGTGCTGAATTGATGACTGCCCTTGCCTTCCGGCTCCATCACTGTCTACCCATATATAACTCTGGTTTCCCAGAACCCCACTGAAGCCTTCTAGTGAACCCTACCCATTGTTGAAAGCTAATAAAAGCATTTATTCTCCCTCCAGTCATGTGAGAGCTTTTATCTACGCTAAACACAGTAGGGGAGTAGCCCTGATGCAGAGACCATATGACCGGCTTCTTAAAATGACAGCGCACATTCAGTTCGAGAGACCATTTTAAAAAGGCAGCACAAGAGAACAGTTCTTCGACCTCCTTTGTGGGATTGAGAAACTCACTTGATCTCATTGGGTGGTTATAGATAGAATTGTCAGATTTCTTCCTTTTGCTTACCAAGGGATGATAAACCACTTTTACTGACCTCCACAAAGGGTTTTAAAGTTGCAGAAGAAATACTGCACTCTACTCGACTGACCCGCGAGAAGGGTTCTCTATTGGCATGATATATTGCACTCCACTTCGAATGACCTATGAAAAGGGTTCTAATTGCTGAAAAAGGCACTCGTCTAAAAAGGACATTTCTCTGAAAGGGTTTATGGTGCAACCACTGTATGTATGTATTGTCTGAGCTGGCTCATACAATAGAGCCTGTGACCCTTCCTTCCTGGAAATTCCTATAAAGGGTGTTACACCCAAGCTCCTCCCTCAGTACCTGCCTTGGAACCGGGCCAGCAACATGTAAGATGTGTTGATGTCTTAGGGTGATTAAAGCCTATTATTCACAACTCTGTCTAATGTGGTTGATCGATAGTACTACAATTTAATCACTTTAAATTTTTGGGTCATGGACAAGGCAACACGGGAGGATAAACCCTAAAGATCTGGAGGCCTCGGTCAAATTCAATCAATGGCTGCACGGCCTCAACGCCTTCATGAGACGCAACAAAGCACAGAGTAAGGAAGACAAATGAGATCTACTCTTCACTCAGGTTGGCCACCAAGTCTTCTAGATAATAAGGGACTACACCATTTACTCAGCCACAATGGAGCTCCTACAGAAACAGTATCAGACCCTGACGAATGTCATCTATGCCAGATTCCTTTTGGGCAGTCGTAGACAAGCACCTAATGAGTCAGTCAATGAGTACACGTGGGTCCTGTGGGAGCTGGGGCGAGCCTGCGGCTGCAGAGAAGTCTCTGCTGCTGCCCATCTAGAAGGCCTGATATGCGATGCATGTGTGGCTGGATTCAAGACTGATCACATCAGACAGAGATTCTTGGAAAAGGTCGATCAAAGCTTGCAAGAAGTAGTCAACCTGGCTAAAGCCCTTAAGACAGCATAGTTGAACGCAGAGGTCTTTTCCTCATGGAACATAGCCATCATCTGGGGAGCTCAGGTGGCACCATCTTGGGACACAGGTTTTAAAGTCACCACCGCCGCCGACCAGCACCCCAAGTGCTACATCTGCGGACATGCAAAGCATCCCCAAAAAAACTGCATGGCCCAAAACACTATATGCTCCGCCTGCGGGAAGAAGGGACACCATGGAAAGGTATGTAGATCCCAACCCCCTTCCAGCAGCGCTGCATACGGCTGGCAGCTGCTGCCATCTTAGACAATGGCACTTCTGGCTTCACCTCTGGCATCACTTCTGGTCAGGGAAATGGCTTGGCGGGACCATGGGGTGGCAAACTGGGATGGCACCACTTCTGGTGGCAAGGAGCAGCACAATGTATGTGACATGGGGGCAGCCTTCTTGGCAGGTGCCCCTGAACCAACTTTGCAGCAGCAACTCAGACAGTGGCCAGACTTTGGGCTTGATTACCCTGGATCAGGACAGCCCACATCAATTGGTCAAGGCCATGATGAACATCGAAGTAAATGGTCACATCACAAACTGCTTATTTGATACGTGGAGCACCGAGAACTTCATTCACTTGGGCACAGTGCAGTGCTACTCCCTCGGAGTAACCCCGGCAAAACGTAAAGTCTCCCTGGCCTCCAAATCCCACTCAGCTGGGACCAACAC
This sequence comes from Narcine bancroftii, assembly GCF_036971445.1. Lineage (NCBI taxonomy): Eukaryota > Metazoa > Chordata > Chondrichthyes > Torpediniformes > Narcinidae > Narcine > Narcine bancroftii. The sequence continues at coordinate 217,927,005 of NC_091472.1, forward strand.
CAGACCAAGCAACCCCACACTACTACTAACCCCCCCCCCCCCCCACAAGCCACTGGAGGCACAGCCTGTCACGCAAGACACTGCCCGGAAACCAGCAGCTGAACCACAGCAAACCTTACAATGGTCGCAGTGACAAATGAGACCACCAGACAGGCTGAACCTGTAATGAACATTGAATCACTTCACCACACTGGACTTTATTTCAAAGGAAGGAATAAATGTGGTGCAACCACTGTATATATGTATGCATGTATTGTATGAGCTGGCCCATCCCTTGAACCTGTGACTCCTCTCTCCCGGAAATCCCTATAAAGGCCATTGAGCCCAAACTCTTCCCTCAGTACCTCAGGGCCAGCATCAGGTGAGATGTGTTGATGTCTTAAGGTGATTAAAGCCTATTAATCACAACTCTCTGTCTTCTGTGGTTGATCGATAGTGCTACAGGATTTTTGTGAGTTAATCAACCATCTGTCACTCCCGGTCTCTTTCACTCACTTCATGAACTGCTCCTTCTATCTAAGTGCGTGCCTCACCATCTAAGTCCTGCGTACCTCAACCAATTTAAAGCCTGCGTATCTCACCATTTTAAAACCTGTGTGTATCAACCATCCCAAAGCCTGCATGTCTCACCATTCTAAGGCCCGTGTGATGCATCAATTTCATCACTGAAAGTCCAAAACGGAACTTTGAACAACCTTTCTCAGAAATAAGCCTTAAGCTTTCACACACACCAAGCCTTGAGCTGTCCATACACACCAAGATATTTGCCATATTTAGAGTTTAAATTCGATAATTGTATATAAATTTAGTTAAGTTTGGATAAATTAGTTAAATTAGATTAGCTGTTATACAATTGTTGATTAATAATTAAAAACAGAATTTTAAATATAACACCATCTAAGCTAACCTTTATCGCTGCTGCCTCGTACATAACAAAATCACTCATGAACAATTAGTTATCAAAAATTGTAATTGTACAGATTGAACTAAGAAGACAACAAAAAAAATATTCATTGCTTTTTTTTGGCCAATAGAAGCGGTTTATCGCTTTCATGGGGAGCAAAATTGCACATTCATTGTTCCACATATCATTATAGATTTAAAGGGAATTTGACAGCTTCAAAAAGATAAACTGTTGTAGTTCACTGATCAGTAATGATGAAAACTGGCTGTTTTATAGACGGTGTTAACCAGTAACCCTAGATTTTTCGTGGAGATGGGAGACTCAAAAATGCTGAGAAAGGATTACTAAGAGGCGTCACAATTAGTGTAGCATTAGTGCAACACTCTTACAGTGCCAGTGACCGAGTATCAATTTTTTGTGCTTGGAAGCATTTATGTTTTTCCTGACCAAAAAGCCATTAAAAATGTCAATTTGCTTTGGTATGTTTCGAGCAATCTTTTATACTAAAATGTAGCATTATTGCTCTATACATGACCTGTCTATTCACACAGAATAGAAAAAAGCCAGGTCTGTGAGTCCTTTTGCACAGCAAACCAGCTTCCTGAAGAAGGTGCCTATCGTGATGTTGTGTTGAGAAAAAAAATCATATTCAGTGGGTCTGGACACAAGGGTTTGCAATCACACGTAGCTTTTATTAACACAAAACAATTATAGAAGATAGTGGGAAAATGTTAAATGGAATTTTTAAAAACACACAATTTATAAAGGAATGTAGGAAAATGTTATGGAATAAAACATACACACACAGTTTATAAAGGAGCATGAGAAAATGTTATGGAATAAAAGACACATGTGCACAGGCTGTTGGGTGTTTCTGTTGATTTTAGCAATTTTAGCAATTTTCACAGATCAACATGCAAACCTAAAAAAAATACAATTCTTATTGCTGCTGAGATTGAGGTTGCAGAATGGTTTTGCATTATATCAACTTCATCTATCTACAAATAAATGTGTGCCAGTGTAGCCATGGAAAACACAGTGGTCACTGATGAATGCAAAATAATGACACACACAGTTGCAGATAAATCAGATTTCATTTACTCGAGTCACGCACATATTCTTTTAAAAAACTGAACCACGTGCGCCACGTCATGACATTATGATGTCCGTGCCAGTTTGTTAGACTTCTGGGAGTTGTAGTCTATCTATAGCAAAGCTACACTCCCCCTCCCCCCGCCCCCCCCCCCCCACCCCAGAACTGGCACTATCACCTGGTAGTTTTTTGGGAGGTCAACCCCTGCGTCAGACTGCTGGCTGTTGAAAAGGGGTAGTTTTGTCAATATGGGCAGGTTTGAACCTGTCAATTGTGAATGAAAGAGTCTGTACAGCAATGTCAAAGATGCAGGTTGTCTTGGTTCGACTCATCACCCTGTATGGTCCCACATATGGTGCCTGCAAGTGCTGTCCATGTATTTCTTGATGTACAATCATGTATTCACAGTCCATCAGTTTGTGTAGTACAAAAGAAACATGTTTACCATGTGATTATGGTGGTACAGGGGATTATTTGCCCACAATATCCCTTAGTCTGCTCAGCAGCTCTTTGGGATCTTAGCTTCACTGGATCCATGTGGAACGAATTTCCCTGCGACCACCAAAGGCATGCTGTATACAGGTTTTGCAGACTAAATGTGAAGATCCTCTTTTGGAGTTGTCCCAATGCTGAGCAACACCCATGGTCATTCGTCAGCCCAAATGGAACGGTCCAAATGGATCATTAACGCTGAAAGATCTGAGCTGCATTTTTTTTAACCCAAAAGGAATACATAAAAATTAGAACAATTTGTAAGGGTGATTGTCGCCATTTTCTGGCTGTCATCTAGTTCCACTGGCACCTGGTGATATCTGCACACCAAACCCACTTTTGAAATTTTTCCCCTTGCAGATTCACTGAAAAACCTTGAACATGGGGAATAAGGTAGTGGCATTGTTGAGCCATGTATAATCTCCACAAGGTCTCCACCCACCGGTACGTTTTTGGATTGAATGTAAATAGAGACACCCATTGGCTGTTGGAACTACAAATTATCCCCAGCTCTTCCATTTTGTGGAATTCTTGTTTAGCTCATTGGAGTTTCTCTGGAGGCAAGTGGCATGCCTTAGCATGAATGAGAGGACCCTTGATAGAAATATGATGAGTTACTCCATGTTTCATGGTGGGGGTTTAAAACTACAGAGTTTTAATTTCAGGAAATTCTTCTACAAGACTGGATAAAATACCAACTTAAAATTTAATAAAATTTAATAAAAATATTAAATCCACCATGAACGAATGAGCTTGAAGGAAATTAGCCCTGTAGCGGTCATAATACTCCCCTATATTAAAAGGCCATGTGTAAATGTTCCCCTCGAACTGAACATTCATTTTTTTGGTGCCGTACGTGAGTACGTTGGAACTATTGACTGCTGTGAGTTTGAGGTTAGGGGCAGGATAATGTGTATCGAAACCAGTTGGTGGAAAAACACTGACATCCGATCCTGTATCCACCAAATATTTATGTTGGGATAGCTGATCCCATATAGAAGGCTTGAAAATTTTCAGCCAACCATCGAACCCATTAATGATGGTCAGCCAGGGTGTTTCCCGAGGACGCATAGGATGGCAGGCACCTACATACATCGACTCCCCAATGCTGGTGGAAGTGTCAACATGCTGTCTGTCTGACTTGAGACATGGCCTCCTTATAGGAACTGGTGCGTTGAAAGCATTGGCTTAGGAAGTAGTGTCAACAACAGAATTGTCGGGTGTGGACAGCTGTGATGCAGTGAAATTGTCCAAAGAGTTGTGGTGTATTTTTTTTGCCAGCCACAGTACATCTGCCTCTGCAACTACTATCCTGGGGTCTTCTAAAGATCTCTGCTATAATAGGAGTCTAATGTCTTCTGGCATCCTCTCCAGGAGGAGCTGTTCAAATAAACATATCTACCCATTGGCTGGATCCCAGGCACAGCATGTCATCCATTAGTTCGGTCAGGGTGTGGTCACCCAACAGTATGGCGGCCCTCCCTCTGTGGGACATGCCATAAATTCACAGCAGGAGCGCTTTTACAGTGTCATATTTGTGCTCTCCAGACTACAGTGGATCGCGCAGGATGTCACCGACTTGTTTGGCAGTGGCTTGGTTCAAGGACCTGATGAAATGATAATAGCAAGTTGCATCCATTTCGATCTCTCTGAGGTGAAATTGTGCCTCAGCCTATTGAGACCACAGCTCTGGTTCCACCATCCAGAAGGGCAGTAGCTGAACAGTAACAGCTAATGTATCCATATTGTTACAGAGTTCTGTGTTGTGTATTGGCCTGTGTTGTGTGGTTTTATGTTAAAAAGTGACAGTTCGCCTGAGAGAGGCAAGGTGAAGATGTACTGCTGAGAGAGTGGGAGACGGACTGAGCATGTGCAGAAAATGAAAAAAAAAATTCTGGACTTGGACGATAAACCACCACTGGGGGTGCTGTGGAGAGGAAGAAAGCCCAAATCATGAGTCATGGTCTTGAGGACAGTTTAGAATGTTGGGATTTCAAAAAAGGATGAACATTCCGAGGGCAGCCAGAAGGATCCGGACCAAGCCATTGTTCCTCTCTCTGCAAGCAACATAAGTCAACTTCGAATTTTGTGTTCCCTCTCTCCCTCTCTCCCTCTGAAGTTTTGTCAGTCTTGTATGTTTTGTGTCTAAGTTTTTCTGTGGGCTGGTTGGAAATATAACTTACACTTATATTTAGGCTGGGGAATTTATTAGTTTTACACTGTTATAGAAATTTGCATAGTAACCAGTGGGCATTGTTATAAAAGGGGAGATTTTGAATTAAACTTTGAAGGTGAATATTTTTGTTAATAAAGTAATTGTTCATCTTTACCCCTGTGTGATATGGCTTCTTTGTGGTTGCTGGTTTGATCTTGTAACATAATTTGGGGTCATCGTCCAGGTTCAAACCAATATGGAAGCTTTAGGGGCGATGGACTTGTGCTTAATTATCAGTCATCTGAGTTTGACTCAACCTCCAGCTTGAAATTAAAAATAAACGGTGTGTGTATAAATCACCAGCAGAAAAACCAGCAACTATGAATATTGACCAGATCATAGCTACCCCTTCAGTGGTTAATTTAAAGATGGCTAAAACGTCAGAACTGATGGTTATAGTTGGCAAGTCAAAACTTCTTACAGTAAGAACGCGGATGAAAAAAAAAGGAAATTGCCCAAAAGATTGTTAAGCACTATGTAGGAAAGGGGGCATTTGAAGAAGCTGCATTAGAACAGTTTCCAAAGGAGAAAATTTCAGAGAAGTAAAGTTGGCTTTGAGAAAACTAGAGTTAGAGGAAAAAAAGAGGTGCAGAAAGGAAAGCCGAACGAGAAACAGTAAGGCAGGCAGAAAGGGAAGAGAGAGAGGGGAAACAAAGAGAGGCAGAAACGAAAGCCGAACGAGAAGCAGTAAGGCAGGCAGAAATGGAAGAGAAGAAAAAAGAGAGGCAGAAACGAAAGCCGAAAAGGAAACAGTGAGGCAGGCAGAAATAGGGGAGAGAGAGAGAAAGAATGGAAGCATGAGCTAGAACTAGCTAAATTAAAGCTGACCCTAACCCAAGGAGAGGGAGAAGCCCAAAACCCATGTGCTGGTAAGGAGGAGAGGTTTCTGGTCAGTAGAGAAGTGAGGATAGTTCCTCCATTTGAGGAAGCTGAAATAGACCAATATTTTCAGGATTTTGAGAGAGAAGCTGTAAATTTAAAATGGCCACCAGACCAGTGGTCACTCCTGCTACAAAATGTTCTTAAGGGGAAAGCCCAACAGGTGTACTCATGTCTCACTGTACAACAAGCAGTTGATTGCAAATTTGTAAAGCAGGCTAAACTCCAATCTTATGAACTAGTCCCAGAGGCTTAGAGACAAAATTTAAAGAATTTTAAAATCTTATTTGGATTTTGCTTATAGGAGGGTTGTGTATTTTGATCGATGGTGTGCCACAATGAAAGTAGAAAATAACTTTGATTTATTGAGGGAAATCATTCTGATTGAGGAGATTAAAAATTGTGTTCCTGAAGATATTCAAGTGTACTTGGCAGAGAAAAATATAAAATCTTGGTAAGAATTGGCTAAATTCGCAGAGGAATATGCTTTAACCCACAAACCTACGTGGACACTAGGGAAAGCCTTTCAAAGGAATATTGCTGATAATCCAAGTCGAGTAGAAAGAAAATCTAGAAGTGAGGTTAAAGGAAGAGAGGAAGAGAAATAGATGAAGGAAAAATTTTGTGAGTGTTATTTGCCACTATTGTAAGAAGCCAGGGCACATAATAACAAATTGTCCTGTACTGAAAAGGAAGAAAGAGAAAGGGGTGGTACCAACTGCCTGTGTTCAGAGTGAGAAAGTTAGGGATATTTTTAAACCATTCATGACTGAAGGTTTCATTTCGGTTAAAGAAGGATCCAATCAAGTGCCAGTTAAAATCTTGTGGGATACTGGAGCAGCCAAATCGCTTATATTAGGGAACATTTTGAATTTTGGTGAGGAAACTGATACTGGAGAAGTGAATTTAATTAAAGGCATTGATGGTGAAGCAGAACCTATACCTTTCCATAGAATAGTGATGGAATAAGACTTAGTTAATGGCCCAGTTACGAGAGGGATAAGATCAAGTCTGCCGGTGGATGGAGTTTCTCTTTTGTTAGGGAATGATTTAGCAGAGGGTAAAGTCATACCTGTGGTGAAACTCACAAGTAAGCCATTGGTTTGAGTTCAAAAAGGATTTGGAAATCTACCCTGCATGTGCCATTACTAGAGCCATGTCTATAAAAAAGGTAGAGGGAGAGAAAGTCTGTGATGATCCTGTCGTGGAGGCAAGCATTAAGGACAAACCTAAGGATCCAACTTTGCTGTTGTCAAGGGAAGAATTAATAACCAGAGAAAAGCATGATCCTGATCTTGCTGGGATAAGAGATAGGATTCTGTCTAGCCAGGAAATTGAAACTGTGCCAGTAGGTTACTTTGTTCAAGATAGAATATTGATGAGAAAGTGGAGACCACAAGTGATACCTGCCAGTGAAAATTGGGCAGTAGTCAGGCAAGTTGTAATTTTCAAAACTTACAGAATTGAAATATTAAAGTTGGCTCATAGTGCACATTTAGGAGGTCATCTTGGAGTAAAGAAGATGGTAGAAAAGATAAGGAAACAGTTTTATTGGCCAACAATAAGAAAGGATGTTGTGAACTTTTGTAGAACCTGTCACACTTGTCAACTGGTGGGCAAGTCTAATCAAGGACCACCAGTGGCACCTTTACAACCCATCCCTGCTTTTGGGGAGCCCTTCTCAAAAGTGATATTGGATTGTGTTGGCCCATTGCCAAAAACCAAAGCAGGAAATGAATATTTGTTAACACTCATGTGCACAGCTTCAAGGTCCCCTGAGAAACTAAAGTGAAGACGATTATGAAGGCTATGCTAAAATCTTTCACACTGTTTGGCCTACCAAGGGAAATTCAATCAGACCAAGGGAGTAATTTTATGTCTGGAATATTTCAACAGGTGGTGTATGAATTGGGAGCCCATCAAATTGTGTCATCTGCCTATCATCCTGAAAGTCAAGGGGCCTCGGAAAGGTTCCATATAACTGCGAAAAATATGATGAGGGCTTATTGCATGGAAGATAATAAGGATTGGGATGAAGGAATCCATTTGCTATTGTTTGCTGTTAGAGAGGCAACTCAGGAGTCTCTTGGCTTTAGTCCATTTGAGTTGGTGTTTGGTCATGAAGTCAGGGGTCCATTACTATTGTTGAAGGAACAATGGATACATAATGATATACAATCAAATCTGTTGGATTATGTTTTCAAATTTAAAAACAGATTACATCAGGCTTCTGAGATGGAAAGAAAAAAATTAAAAACTGCTCAGGGAAAAATGAAAATTCAGTTATGATCAAAAAGCAAAAATTAGGGACATTAAACCTGGTGACAAAGTATTGGTTTTGCTTCCAATGCAGTCAAACCCTTTGAGAGCTCAGTTTTCAGGACCATACAAGGTGAAATAAAAAATTAACCAGGTCATCTATGTCATTGAGATGCCTGATCATCGAAGAGAGACACAAGTCTGTCACATGAACATGCTTAAACCTTACTTTGAGAAAATGACTGAGGAGGAGACTAGGATTCCAACCAATGTGCTAGTTATAGTGGAAAATAAGGAGGAGATAAGTTTCATGGAAGGTCATGGGGCACAGAAAGTGGTAAGCCCCAGGCTGGAAAATTTTATAGTTTTGCAAAACTTAGACAACAAGTTGATGCATTTGACTAAATGAGAAAGGGAAGAAATGAAGACATTACTTATGAAATTTAAGGATATATTCCCAGATGTTCCAAGAAGAACTACTGTGGCTTGTCATTATGTAGAGGTCAGTGATGCTAAGCCTATTAAGCAGCATCCTTACCGAGTTAATCAGGAAAAGAGCAGATTGGTTAATCAAGAGGTGGATTATATGCTCAAAAATAATATCATCTGAAAATCAAGTTCAAATTGGAATTCACCCGGTGTCCTGGCGCCTAAGCCATATGGCTCAATTAGGTTTTGTACAGATTATCGAAAGGTAAGCATGGTGACAAAGACTAATGCGTTCCCTATTCCCAGAATAGATTATTGTAAAGATAAGGTGGGAAGGCTAAGTTTCTTACAAAGATTGATCTCTTAAAGGGATACTGGTGTGTTCCATTGACAGAGAAAGGCAGGGAGATTTCTGCATTTGTTACACCTTCAGGATTGTATGAGTATAATGTTATGCCTTTCGGGATGAAAAATGCACCTGGCACATTTCAGAGAATGATTAATGCAGTAATTCAGGGTTTAGAGCACACAGGAGCCTATATTGATGATTTAGTAATTAGTACGGATACATGGGAAGAACACATGCTTGAATTAGAGCAGTTATTTCAGAGTCTGGTGGAAGCACACATCACAGTGAATTTGAACAAGAGTGAGTTTGGGCATGCCACTGTAATTTATCTGGGCTATGTGGTAGGAAAGGGACAGGTGTCACCGGTTGGAGCAAAAGTATTGGCTTTCACTGTATTCCCTATCCCTGGTAATAAGAAAGCTCTTCGGAGATTTCTAGGTATGATTGGCTACTTTTGTAATTTTGTAAAAACTTTGTAGAAATTGAACTCCCATTAACAAAACTGCTTGGAAAGAAAAAAATGTATCTGGTCAGATGCATGCCAGGAAGGATTTCTGAAGTTAAAGGCCATTTTATGCCATTAGCCTGTACTTTTGTCCCCTAACTTTGAAAAGCCATTCTTTATAGCCATGGACGCCAGTGACAAAGCGGTTGGTGCTGTATTGTTACAGAAGAAGGATGGTGGGAGGAGTCACGTGATGGAGTAGTGGCCAGTCGGGAAAACCAGCCCTCTCCAGGAAAATAGGAAAAAAGTTAGGAAAAAGCAAAGCCTAATAAAAATAAAATAGAAGATAAAGATATAGAGAAGAGAAAGAAGATTGCTTCCAAGAAGGAGAAAGTAAGAATAACTGGAAAAGTAGAAAAGTTGCTGGAGAAGAAAGAAGAAGGCCTTACCTGCAAGAAGGAACAAGGTGCTGTGGTGGCGAGCAGCGCACGACCCTCGAGGTTAGTGCCTGCCTTGCAGAGTCGCGACTCACCAGCTGGTGGACTACAAAAAGGCTCTTGGAGACAAACAAAAGTGCGCAACTGTGCATGTGCGAGGAGTCACGCATACACAGTGTGCAATCAAAAGAGAAAGAGGACACACGTGGGAGGGAGGCTCAGCTGAGGGACGCCCGAGACCAGGGCGCTCAGCTGGAGGATGAGGAAGACAGCAGAAGAGAGAGCAATGAAACAGATGTGGGAGATAGATGGAGGGATGACCGACAAGAAGACCAACGTCAGGAAGCACAACAGACGAGCAGCCCCGGAGGGGAGGACCAGCAACAAGAGGCTCAGCAAGAAGAGGCCCAACAAAGGGATACAAGCAGCTCATCAGGGAAAACAGAAGAGACACAGACACAAAGAAAAGAAGAAGAAGACACAAACACAGGTTTGGACACAGAAGAAGAGGAAGAAGAAGACCAAGATCTTCACAGAGAAATAGAAGATAGAACTGATGGACAAAGAGAAATAAAAGATAAAACTGATGAACAGAATATAGATAAAGTTTTTTTTTGAAGAACAAATGAGATCATTAAAAGAATGGTTATCATTAGAATTTAATGCAATTAAAAGGAAAATGAAAAGAGCAGAAGATAAAATGCAAAGGTTAGAACCGGTAATGACAGAAATAGGGAAAAGAGTAGAGAGTGTGGAAGAACGGGAAATGGCTGTAGAAATAGAAGCAAATGACTTGAGAGAAAAATTGGAAGAAAGTGACAAAAAAATTAAAGAGCACAAGAGTTGTTATCTCAGAAAATTGATATGTTGGAAAATTATAGTAGGTGGAACAACATAAAAATAGTGGGCCTGAAGGAGGGCGAAGAAGGCACACACATGAAGGAATTTATAAAAGAATGGATCCCGAAGGTCATGAGAACAACAAAAATGCAGGAAGAAATGGAAATAGAAAGGGCACACAGAGAACTAGCTCTAAAACAACAGGCACATCAAAAACCAAGATCCATCTTAGTGTTTGGACATTTTTCACAGGATTCAGGACAAATTTATTCCATAGTGGAGGAAAGGCTCTAGGAGATGCAAATGGCGGCCGTGGCTAACTAATGAAATTAAGTGCAATATCAAATCCAAAGGGAGTAAGTATAAGATAGCAAAGCGGAGTGGGAAGTTAGAGGATTGGGAAACCTTCAAAGAGCATCAGAGGGTAAGTTTGATTATCAAAGGAAGAAAGTCATAAGAGAGGGGAAAATGAAGTACGAGAGGAAATTAGCAAATAATATAATGGAGGATAGCAAAAGCTTTTTTAAATATGTGAAGAGGAAGAAATTGGTTCGGTCTAAAATTGGTCCATTAAGAATGGAAAAGGGTGGAATTATTACCAGACACAAGGAGATGGCTGAGGAATTTAACAAATACTTTGCAACTGTCTTCACCAAGGAGGATATAGGTTATGGTCAGTTAGGGGGTAGTGGTCATGCGGTATCAAGAGACTTGGGGAACTTTCCTGGGGAAGTAGGGGATCTAATGGATATCCGAATCCAGAAGCAGGAAGCTGTGAGTAAATTGTTGGAACTGAGGGCTGATAAATCTCCAGGGCCTGATGGGCTACATCCCAGGGTGCTTAAAGAAGTTGCTATGGAAATTGTGGAGGCACTGGTCGACATTTTCCAAAGTTCCATAGATTCGGGGGAGGTCCCTGAGGATTGGAGAGTGGCTGATGTGGTGCCGATTTTTAAGAAGGGAGGGAGGGAGAAAACGAGAAATTATAGACCGGTCAGCCTGACGTCAGTGGTAGGGAAGATATTGGAATCTATCATAAAAGAAGTAATAGCAGAACACTTAGGCAGAAATAATAGTATAAGGGCTAGTCAGCATGGATTCCTTAAGGGTAAGATATGCTTGACTAACCTTCTGTAATTTTTCGAGGATGTGACAAAGAGGGTGGACTTGGGAGAGCCAGTGGATGTGGTGTATTTGGACTTCCAGGAGGCCTTTGATAAGGTACCGCACGGGAGACTAGTGGGCAAGATCAGGGAGCATGGTATTGGAGGCAAGGTGCTGACATGGATAGGAAATTGGTTAAGAAATAGGAAACAAAGGGTTGGAGTAAGCGGGTCTTTTTCAGGATGGCAGGATGTGACGAGTGGAGTGCCGCAAGATCGGTATTGGGTCCTCAGTTGTTTGTAATTTATGTAAATGATTTGGATGAGGGGATTATTAATAACATGAGCAAATTTGCAGATGACACTAAACTGGGTGGCGGTGTGGGGTGTGAGGAGGATGTCAGGAAAATGCAGAGGGACTTGGACAGGTTGGGGAAGTAGGCTGCTGAATGGAAGATGACGTTCAATGTGAGCAAATGTGAGGTTATCCATTTTGGGGGAAATAATAGGAAAGCTGAGTATTATTTAAATGGAGACAAGCTAGGGAGTGGGGAGGTGCAAATGGATCTGGGTGTACTTGTTCACCGGTCACTGAAAGCTAACATGCAGGTTCCGAAAGCTGTGAAGAAGGCAAATGGCATATTGGCTTTCATAAAGAGGGGATTGGAGTATAGGAGCAGAGACGCCCTTCTGCAGTTGTACAGGGCCCTGGTGAGACCCCACCTGGAGTATTGCGTCCAGTTCTGGTCTCCAATTTTGAGGAAGGACATACTAGCTATAGAGGGTGTGCAGCGCAGATTTACAAGGTTAGTTCCAGGGATGGCGGGGTTGGCATATGCTGAAAGGCTAGAAAAACTGGACGTATCCGATGGAGTTTAGAAGGATGAGGGGGGACATGATTGAGGTATACAAAATTATCAGGGGGATAGACAGGGTGAAGTCGGATTACTTGTTCCCAATGATGGGGGAGATGAGGACTAGAGGCCCTTTAGGACGGAGATGAGAAAACATTTTTTTACCCAGAGAAGTGTGAATCTGTAGAATGCTCTGCCACAGAGGGTGGTAGAGGCAGATTCGCTGATTATGTTCAAAAGAGAGTTAGATAAGACTCTAGTGGGCAAAGGAGTTAAGGGTTATGGGGATAAGGCTGGAAAGTGGTATTGATAGTAGTGATCAGCCATGATCTGTAAAATGGCGGTGCTGGCTCGACGGGCCGAAGGGCCTACTCCAGCTCCTATTGTCTATTGTCTATTGTCTAAAATGGGGAAAAGGGGGATGGAGGTGGCGAAGAGGTGGAAAAGAGGTGTATGCAAGATATAAGATAGCCACGCTGAACTATATGACTAAACATTAATGGAATACATAACCAAAATAAAAGGAAGAGGCTACTAAATGTATTGAAGAAGTAAAAAATAGATATAGCATCTGTGCAGGAAACTCATATAACTGAAGTGGAACATAACAAACTAAAGAGAGACGGGGTAGGGCACGTAATGGCAGCATCCTATAATTTAAAACTAGAGGTGTAGCCATACTATTTAACAAACATGTACCAATCAAAATAGAGGAGGAAATAATAGATCCAGCAGGGAGGTATGCAATGATAAAGTGTCAGATATACTCAGAATTTTGGAATTTGCTCAATATATATGCGCCTAATGAGGAGGATCAAAAGTTTATGCAGGATATTGTTTTGAAGATTGCAGACACACAAGGAAATATATTGATAGGAGGGGATTTTAACCTTAATTTGGACCCAATGTTGGATAAAACTGGACAAAATACAAGTAAAAAGAATAAAGTAGCCAAATTTATGATTAAATCAATGCAGGAAATGAAACTTATAGATATATGGAGGAAGCAACACCCAAGAAATAAGGAATTTTCATATTATTCGAGTAGGCACAAAACTTACTCAAGGATTGTTATGTTTTTTGTTGTCAGTCCATATTCAAAGGAGAGTTAGGAAAACTGAATATAAAGCTAGACTACTGTCAGATCATTCACCCCTATTATTAGCAATAGAACTGGAAGACATCCCAACAAGAGCATATAGATGGATGTTAAACTCCATGCTACTTAAAAGACAGGAATTTAGGGAGTTTATTGAATGCCAAATTAAAACATATTTTGAAATAAACACAGGATCAGTGAAAGACAAATTTATATTATGGGATGCAATGAAAGCCTTCATTGGAGGGCAGTTAATAAGTTATGTGACTAAGATGAAAAAGGATTACAATCGGAAAATAGAGCAGTTGGAAAGGGAGATAGTAAGTACAGAAAAGGAATTAGTAAAAAGGGATGATATAACGAAAAGGAGAGAATTGGTGGACAAAAAAAATTAAATACGAAACATTACAAATGTACAAGGTGGAGAAGAACATAATGAAAACAAATTAAAAGTATTACGAACTGGGAGAAAAAACACATAAAATATTAGCCTGCCAACTTAAAACAGAACAAACTAAAAAAACAAAATTGGCATGAAGGAAAAAAGACAAGCATATTACATATAACCCAACTGAGATTAATGAAAATTTTAAGGAATTTTATAAGCAATTGTATCAAACTGAGAATGAGGGAAAAGATGAAAAAATAGAGGAATTTTTAGCTAAAATTGAACTGCTGAAATTGCAAGAAGAGGAACAAAACAAATTAATAAAACCATTTGAAATAGAGGAAGTACAGGATATATTAAAATTGCTGCCAAACAATAAAACACCAGGAGAGGATGGATTTCCAATAGAATTTTATAAAACATTTAAAGAGTTATTAATTCTTCCTCTCCTGGAAGTAATGAACCAGATAGAAGAAACACAAAACTTGCCAGAGTCATGTAAGACAGCAATAATTACAATAATACCAAAGACGGGGAAGGACCCATTAACACCAGCATCATATAGGCCAATATTTCTACTTAATTCAGTCTATAAGATAATAGCAAAATTATTAGTTAACAGATTTGCCGATTGTGTACCTAAAATAGTAAAATAAGATCAAACTGGATTTATTAAGAAAGGACGAATAGTGGACAATGTCTGTAAACTTATTAATCTAATCCACGCAGTTCAAGGAAATAAGAAACCAACAGTGCTCTAGACGCAGAAAAAGCCTTTGATAGAGTAGAGTGGAACTACTTATTTAAAGTATTACTGAAGTTCAATCTACCAGAAAAAAATATAAATTGGATTAAAGCATTGTATAATGGACCATTGGTGAAGGTAGCAGTAAATGGATATGTATCGTCACTTTAAATTAAGTAGGTCCACTATTCCCCTCATTATTTGCCTTAGGAATAGAACCTTTGGCAGAACTGATAAAAATAGAAAATAAAATAAAAGGGATAAAAATAAAGAAGGAGTATAAAATCAGCTTATTTGCAGATGACATCATAGGATACCTAACAGAACCAGAGGTATCAGTAAAAGAATTACATCAGAAATTGAAGGAATATGGAGAAATAGCGGGGTACAAGATCAACGCAAATAAAAGTGAAGTGATGCCAATGAGTAATGCAGACTATACAGAATTTAAAAAAGAATCACCATTTAAATGGCAAGCACATGCAATCCGATACCTAGGGATCGCGTCAGATAATAACTTAAGCCACTTGTACAAACTAAATTATCAGCCACTAATAAAGAAATTGCAGGAAGACTTAGAACATTGGAAAGAATTACCGCTAACTTTGATAGGGAGGGTAAACTGCATTAAAATGAATGTGTTCCCAAGGATACAATATTTATTTCAAACGTTACCAATTCCTTTAACAGAATTTTTTTTTAATGAACTGAAGAGAATAATAAGAAAATTCTTATGGAAAGGGAGGAAAGCACAGTTACAAAATTTTAGAAATTATTATAGAGCCGCACAATTAAGGTATTTATCAGATATTTACCAGACAAGGGAAAAACCAGACTAGACTAAGATAGAACTAGATAAAATAGGGGAGAAAGTACTGGAACATATACTTTATAAGTGGGATGAAAAGCTGGTGCAATATAAAAACTCACCAGTACTGCATCATTTACTTAATACATGGAAGAAGATCCACTTAAAAAGGAAAAAAAAACAAATGATCAAATAACAAAATTATTATTGATGCAAAATCTGCATCAATATGCAACCTTTCCTTTAGAGAATGGGAGAGAAAATGAATTAAAAGAATAGAAAATTGTTTTTTGGGAAATAACTTATTAACATTGGAACAGTTGAAGTACAAATATGGAATAACTCATGGTAAAATGTTTGCATATCATCAATTGAAAGTTTATTTAAAGGATAAATTAGGAAACGGCTAGAGATTACCTGAAGGAAGCAGCTTTGAATGTGTAATTACAGGCACAATGATAATTAAAAGATTTATAACCAACATGTACATTAAGCTGCAAGATAAGGAAAATGAAATAAACTATAAACCTTAGCAGAAGTGGGAAAAGGATCTAAACAAAGATTTTAAAAAATGAAGTATGGGAAAAGTTATGTTCTGGAACTATGAAGAATACAATAAACACAAGGTTACGCATGATACAGTATAATTGGTTACACAGGGTATATATTACTCCTCAAAAATTAAAAAAATGGGATTCAACATTATCGGATAGATGTTTTCGCTGTAAGAAGGTACTGGGAACAATATTACATGCAACTTGGGCATGTACGAACGTGAATACGGTTTGGGAAGAACTAAATCAGATACTAAATAAAATTACAAAAAATAACATACCAAAAAAAAACAGAGATATTTCTTTTAAGTAACATAAGAAGTAGAGAATTAGGCCTCAAATTGGATAAAGTGCAAAAAAAATCATTATGATTGCCTTAGCAATAGCAAAAAAATGTATAATGTCAACTTGGAAAATGGAAGAGAGCATGAACATGGTACATGGAAATGAATAAATGTATTCCATTGGAAAAAATAACATACAATTTAAAAAATAAAGTCACAATGTTTGAACATATTTGGGAACCATACATGGAACACATCAGAGAGAGCTTGCCTACAACCTCCATCCCTTAGAATGAGAATGAAAATGATAAGACAAAATGACTAGATTCAGTGTGTAATAAATAGATTATGCATTTTTCTTGTTTATTTTCCTTTGTGTGAAGATATTGTTTTATGGTTTTATTATATTGTATATGTTGAATATTTATGGGTTTTGGAGGGGGGGTGGGTATAGGGGAGGGAGGAAAAGTGGAAAAAGAGGGAGAAAAGACCACTGCGTAAATTTAATGAGAAAAGTTTGTACATATTGTTCATGGTGTGAAAAATAAAAAAAATTATTAAAAAAAAGATGGTGATGGAACAGAACATCCTATTTCGTACTTCTCGAAAAAGTTTAATGACCATCAATGAAATTACTTGACCATTGAGAAGGAGTTATTAGCACTTGTTTTATCATTGCAACATTTTGATGTGTATATTTGTACTAATCGAAAACTGTTAATAATATATACTGATCATAATCTATTAGTTTTTCTGTCTAAAATGAAAAATAAGAACAGACGGTTATTGAATTGGAGCTTACTATTACAAGAGTATGATTTAACTATTACATATATAAAGGGGACAGATAATGTAATAGCAGATTGTTTGTCAAGATGTTAATCTGGGTAGATATGAATCTAATCACATATTGTAAAAAAATGGTGTTTATTTTTTTTAATTTATGTAATACTTCCATTAATTGTTAAAAATGTATTCTTGTGGACCAATTTTTTTTAGCAGAGTTCTGTGTTGTGTATTGACCTATGTGTTGTGTGGTTTTATGTTAAAAAGTGACAGTTTGCCTTAGAGAGCCAAGGTGAAGGTGGACTGCTGAGAGAGTGGGAGACCTCTCTCTCTCTCTCTCTCTCTCTCAAAAATCTTTTGGCTTTAGTTTACCAAACAAAGTGAATTTTGTTTATGATCTTTTCAGTTGAGATTGAAATTTTGTGAGTTTTGTGTGTCTTGTGTTTGTTTTGTGTCTAAGTTTTTCTGTGGGCTGGTGGAAATATAACTTATACTTTAATTCCATATTTTATATTTAGGCTGGGAAATTTATTAGTTTTACACTGTTATAGAGATTTGCATAGTAATCAGTGGGCATTGTTATAAAAGGGGGGATTGTGAATTAAAGTTTGAAGGTGAATTTTTTGTTAATAAAGTAATTGTTCATCTTTACCCCTGTGTGATATGCCTTCTTTGTGGTTGCTGGTTTGATCTTGTAACAATATGATCCAAAAGCTCATTTTGGACCTGTCAGAATCACTAATTGTAGCCACTGAAAATAAAGTGTAGCTGATGAACGTGAAATAACAACGCACACAGTTGCAGGTAAATCAGATCTCATTTACTCGTATTCTTTTAAAACACTGAACCACACATACCACGTCATGGCGTTATGACATCTTGTGCCAGTTCGCTAGACTTCTGAGAGTTATATTCTATCAATAGCACTGCTACACCAGCATATGAAGTGTCTATAAATATTCTAAACATCCCTTTAGCATACTTTTATAAGATCAGAAGACATATGAGCGGTAATCGTGTGCTGTTTAATATTATCCCACGTTCTTTTATAAATTGTTATGTGTTAATAAAAGCTACATGTGATTGCAAACCCTTGTGTCCAGCCCCACTGAAAATGAATTACACAGGTGGTCCCAGCATTCACACCTAGTGGTGTCCCCTGCTCTACTCGCTACTGACTGAACCTTTTCTAGACTCAACATTGCGACATCATCTTCCCTTGCCGTTTTGACTCGGCAACATGGGTCAACCATTTTAGGTAGGTCCCACATTGATATGCTCCACTGCTGAAATTACCTACCTTGGCAGATCATAGATGGGTAAGTCTAGGATCACCCCCTCCCCCATCCACCTTTGATTTCTTTCACACAGAGCTCGAAAGATGGATAACACCCGACCTTCAAGCACTGTGAACAAGGGGCTTCTGTTAAGAATCTCCTTTCAAGTGGTTTGACACTCAACATGAGTAAGCTGAAATCATGGGATCCACCTATTTATATCTGAATTTCTCATTCACGGTCCCAATAACATACATTGAAGTTCAGATTGCAGGTTTAAGTAGTCTTATGTCTGTTAGCAAAGACAAAATGTTTAAGCTCAACCAGAATTCTGCTCTAATTTGGATGAAGTATGTGCTAGACCAGTGGTTCTCAACTTTTTCTTTCCACTCACATACTACTTTAAGTATTCCTTATGCCATCGGTGCTCTGTGATTAGTAAGGGATTGCTTAAGATGGTTTGTAGGTGGAAAGAAAAAGTTTGAAAACCACTGTTTTAATCATACCTAATTGACTCATTATGTGCGCTGTTAAATGTCTCCAAATGAAATGGGCCAATGACAATTTTTCTCAAGCAATATATTTCAGTAACAATTGGGTCTAGAGCAGTGATTTTCAACCTTCCCTTCCCACTCGCATCCCACCTTAAGCAATCCCTTACTAATCACAGAGAACCGATGGTATAGGGAATATTTAAAGTAGTGTGTGAGAGGGAAGAAAAAAGATTGAGAACCACTGTTAGACAAAGCTTGTGGAGTGAAAAATCAGGATCAAGTTCACCAAAACAAGCCAGCATGTTAAGCTTGATTTTTACTGTCATAAGTCTCACAAATATTAAAGTGGTTTTCACCATCTTTTAAATGAATTACTAATTGATCACTTTAGGTTTCTTTGGGGGAAAATGCAATCAACATAATAATTGGTATTAGATCACTGAATTTCAAGAAGCGAAAGGTGGTAATTTTTAAGTAATGTAGATAGAACTGATAATCTATAAAGAGAAATTATTGATTAAACAAAAGGGCAAAGTTAGAGCAAATAAATTTCAATACAAAAAAATGTATAATTATCCAATTTTGATAGAATAGAGTAACATCATAACTTGTGAAAAACAAGAAATGATGGTGATGCTAAAGTAATATTGGCATCATGCAAATAGATAAAATTCCATGGACGTCCAGATAATTTAATAAAAATGACAAATAGAAGTTAAAAAAAACGTTTTAGATGCCAAAGGTAGTTTTAGTTTGGAACTCTTCTGCTAATGGTAATTAATGTTCTGTCAATCTAGTAAAGACAGGTCCACGAGCTCTATAAATTATACAACAAACACAATTCTTTATTTGTTTTAACACAATATATAATCATTAACAAATATGTAGGAACTATTGTCTAGATTAACTACATCAAGTACATAAAATGTCACTCCATTAAAAATAAACTTTTGAGATTTTATCCACAGTACTTCCCAGAAATGAGGTTGCGCATTCGATTAAAGATAAAAATGTCAAACAATATGGAAAATCATTCTATTTTTGCATTCTTATTTTAAGCAATCTGCAGAACTAGTCAAAGCCTTCTGTGATATATTAGTTATTTAAATTTGGAACAGTTCCATTGAATATTACAGCATATTATAGAACAAATCAGGAAGAGAGAATAATTTAATTAAGTAGTGTGATGACTGGAATGAAGATCACGATGAAGTTTCAAAAGTGATCATTTCATTATTCACAGGAATGGGCCCTCGGCATCTCAAATTTTCTCTGGTACCTGATGGTTTTTGTAAGTAAAATCCTCCATCTGTGGAGTATGGGTCGTGAATGGCGATGCCTATGCTTGGCCACTACCACGAGCGGTTGCATACTCCAGGAAAGCAGCAGAATAGTACAAGGGACCAGAAATGGAAAAAATGCACCCCTATTTGAGAAGGAGAAACAGAGGAAAGATGACCACAGCAGTGAACCAGAGAGGGGCTCAGCACCTGAGGGACCCACACCAACTGTGGGCAACTTGCAGACGGGGAACCTGCATGGGCTGTGGGCTGCTGGAGACTGGTTCGTGGGAGTCAGGATTTGGAGCCAGGATTGGAGAGGGTGCTGAGACCAAGTAAGGGTCCAAAAGGGGTTTGGGTGTTGAAAACTTCCGGACTATGTCAGAGGTTCTGATTTTAAATTTTAAATTGAGACATTCAGCACAGTAAGAGGCCATTTCAGCCCACGAGTCCGTGCTGCCCAATTCCACCCAATTACCCTACAACCCCCAGTACATTGCGAATGGTGGGAGGAAACTGGACAGTGTGGGTTTTGAACCCTGGTCCCAATCGCTGGCACTGTCAAGGCATTGCGCTAACCACTACGCCAATCGTGAAACCAACCCATCTGGAGCTTGGTTTCAGGAGTCTGTGAGGCAGCATTAAGCTGAGGGAGTACTAGAGGTGCATCCATGGACACTCAGTGACTCTGAAGGGATTCCCTTTTGCTTCTTTTTAACTCTTACTGTACGGGTGCCAGGCGACCCTAATGATGACTCTTTGTCTGCCTTTAAGCAGGCAGAAGACAATTACATTCTGTACTATTACACAACAATAAAGGAGTCTTGAATCTCTTCACAACATCTATATGTGCACTATTCAAAGCCCCTATCTGGGTGCATCACTGTCTGGAACAGGGGTAACCCTAATCCTCCATAATGGGTGGTCTGTGAACTAAATTACCAACTCACAGAAGCCTCAATCTCTACAGGGACTGCTGGTACTGATCTTTATCATGCAAAAAAATTACTGGTAGACTTTTTAACCCATACAACCATTATCCCAGGAAAGATGTAATGTTACTTTTATTGTGCTTAATAACAGTCGGAGCTGTGGGGCATTCATTTCAACAGATCAGTCCTAAAAATTAGACTGTGAAAATGAATTAAAACCATTAAAGTTAAAGTTAATTACAAACACAAACATATAAAAAATTGAGGATAAATAATCTTCCCTCTCCCTTCAGCATTCCAAATAAATTGTTCCGTTTGCAATTCCAAATCTTCTCATCTCCACCTTCACACTCATTCTCAAGTCAAAGGTGTAGCCATGGCTACACTCATTGGTCCCAGCTATGTGTGCCCTTTTGTCAGTTATGTGGAGAAATCCATGCTTCAAGAACACACAGGCAAGGCTCTGCATCTCTTCCTCGACAACACTGGTGTTGCCACATGCACTCATGAGCTTGTCAACTGCATTCCCTTGCTCCCAGCTTTCATCCTGACCTCAAATTTTCTTGAGATGTATGAAGAAGTTACACCTCAGGCCCAGAGTGCTGTTGGATTTCTATAGATGTCCTATTGAGAGTGTGCTGACATACAGTATTTCGGTGTGATATGGGAATTGTTCTACACAAAATAGGAAAACTGCCTACCATCGAATCCATCTAGAGGGATGATGTTTGAACAGGGCGAGAAATATCATTGAAGATGCAACACACCATAACTATTTACTCTCCTACCATCGGGCAGTGTTATAGGAGCCTTCGCTCGAGAACTACTAGGCTTAAAAATAGGTTTTTTTTTCATGAAGCTGTGAGGATGCTAAATACCAATTCACGACACCTGCACTTATATTTTAGAATCTGTAATCTTTTTTAACAATTTATTTTAGAATATTGCTGACTTATTGTATGGTTTATTGTGTGTGTTTTTATTGTATGTGCTTATTGTACTGTATTCTATATTATATTCCAGTCAATGTTAATCATGTTTCATAGCATAATGACAATAAAATGTATCACAAATTCATTTAGTTCATCTCTGGCAACCCTCTCCCCTTTCTCGATCTCTCTGTCTCCATTTTGAGAGACAAACTATCTATAGGTATCTTCTTCTTCTTTGGCTTGGCTTCGCGGACGAAGATTTATGGAGGGGGTAAATGTCCACGTCAGCTGCAGGCTCGTTTGTGGCTGACAAGTCCGATGCGGGACAGGCAGACACGGTTGCAGCGGAAAATTGGTTGGTCCCAATGTTACTTCGACTACACCTCTTCCCAACCTGTCTCCTGTCAGGATTCCATTCCTTTCTCTCAATTCTTCCATCTTCATCGCATCTGCTCCCAGCATTGGGACTTCCATTCCAGGTCATCTGAGTTGTCCTCCTTCTACAACAAATAGGGCTTCCCTCTGCTACGCTAAATCAGCCCTCAACCACATCTTCCCTATTTCCCGCACATCCCTACCCACTCCAGATGCAAAAAGGATAGAATTCTCCTTGTCCACACCTACCACCCACCAGCCTCCTCATCCAACATATCCTCCGCAATTTCCTCCACCTACAGCCCATTCCCACACCGCCATGTCTATTCATGGTCTCATGCACTGTCAAACAGAGGCCAGCTGTAAACTGGAAAGATGAACAACTTATATTTCATTTTCTCATTCTCTAATCACACACCATTGAAATGGACCTCAAATGACCATTGACCCCCTTTCTCAAGATTCTCTCTTTCCCCTACCCTCTGTCCCCTTTGCTCTAACTCCCTACCCCCTTTTTTTTTTAAATCAGAGAGCTACCCTTGACCCTCTCGCTCATCACCTCAGCTTCTTTTCTCTTCCACCCTCCCACCTGTATCCACCTATGGTCTCTTTCCTGTTAGCCTGTGCTCCCCCCCTGCCCCTTCCTCTCTCCTCCCCCCTTCTCCAACCATCCCCCACCCCACCTTTTTATTCAGGTGCCTGTCTATTTTTACTTACACCCAGCAAAGGGTCCAGGCCTGAAATGTTGCCTACACTTTACTTCCTTTGAATAATGAGTGACCTGCTGAGTTTCTCCAGCAAGTTTGTGCATTGTACCGTGAATGTTTACTCTCTCCATTCCTGCAATGTATTCATTCCATTTTCAAGAAATACTGCAGATACTCACCTCAGCTATAACTCTACAACTGCAAACTTCTATCACCAACAAAAGTTCAGGTAGTAAGATCAAAGGAACACCGCAACTTACAGGTAATGCACATCCTGCCATGAAAATATAATGACTGCTCCATATCTCCCTTTTAAATCCTGGAGCTTCCTTCTTATCATTGTTTTTGTGGATGAACACTGAAGTTTCAAGGAGGCAGTTCACCACAAATTCACAAGGGCAATAAATTCTGACCTTGTCAGCAGCCATCCCATAAAATTAGTTGAAGCTTAAAATGGTAAATGCATTCCTGTATTCTGATATTTCATAGCACTCTCTCTCCCTCTGCCACACACACACACACACACACACACACACACACACACACACACACACACACACACACACACACACACACACACACACACACACACACACACACACACACACACACACACACACACACACACACACACACACACACACACACACACACACACACACACACACTTCTCAGGTAGTTAGTTCCTAGGGATTGAGGATGACTTACTTCCACTTTCAGAGGTGGTTAATTAAAGAGGCCCAAGAGGGAACTGTAATTGTTTCAACTGATAGGGTAAGTGGAGGTTGACAAACACATCCATGCTCATACATATCGACTGAGCTGAGGCCTTTTGCTGCAACAGATTGATGGTTGTGTTTCTGTTTGTCTTGCAGGATGAGACTATTTAAAATAGAAGGTAGTCTCAACAGGCAAGATTAGTACTCTACTCGTTCCAAAGACTGAGCAGAGCAGCTGGTGCTGCAGATAAAGGTATTAGGGAGAACATAGTCTTGAGTGGAGCTAAACTCCTCTGGTAATGAAAATGTTCCAGTGTCATGCCTGTTTTGATTTGTTATGGAATCTGAACACCCAACATTTTTTAACCATTTTGGTGAGATAAGACAGAGTTAGAAGGATTGGAGATAATGGGAAATCTGCAAAATGATGCACAAGTGGATCACCACAAAATGTTTCTATGACAAATGATTTCATCTCATACAATTTGATTGCCAGAAAGTAGGATTGCTCTCACCCAAAACAAACTGAGGAATAGGCTTCCAATAATGATTAACACCGATCCAAATGACAAAGTTCTTTAATGCTGATCAAATCAAGGCAAGTTTATATGTCTTGCATATTATGCCTCTACAAAGCTGAATGACAGATTAATTTGCCACAATCCCATTTGGAATACCAGTTTGTTTAGCCATTTTGTTCTTCTTTGGCTTGGCTTCGCGGACGAAGATTTATGGAGGGGAAAAAAGTCCACGTCAGCTGCAGGCTCGTTTGTGGCTGACAAGTCCGATGCGGGACAGGCAGACACGGTTGCAGTGGCTGCAGGGGAAAAATGGTTGGTTGGGGTTGGGTTTTTCCTCCTTTGCCTTTTGTCAGTGAGGTGGGCTCTGCGGTCTTCTTCAAAGGAGGTTGCTGCCCGCCAAACTGTGAGGCGCCAAGATGCACGGTTTGAGGCGATATCAGCCCACTGGCGGTGGTCAATGTGGCAGGCACCAAGAGATTTCTTTAGGCAGTCCTTGTACCTTTACTTTGGTGCACCTCTGTCTCGGTGGCCAGTGGAGAGCTCGCCATATAACACGATCTTGGGAAGGCGATGGTCCTCCATTCTGGAGACGTGACCCACCCAGCGCAGCTGGATCTTCAGCAGTGTGGACTCGATGCTGTCGACCTCTGCCATCTCGAGTACTTCGACGTTAGGGATGAAAGCGCTCCAATGGATGTTGAGGATGGAGCGGAGACAACGCTGGTGGAAGCGTTCTAGGAGCCGTAGGTGATGTAAACCAATGATAAACACACATCCTTGAGGCAGTCAGACCTTGCTTTCAAAGGGCATTCATCTTCTGCGGGATACATGTTGGGTAAGTTATGGCCTGGGAAAGAGCATCATTACTGACATATTCTCAAGCGTCCTCTATCAAAAACACACTGAACCTTGAGGGAATGCTCTGGTTTTATACTTCCATCAGCTCCATACTTTGATCGAATTACTGCATTTATTCGACAGTTTCTCTTGCAATGAACCATCATTCCAAGTTGGGGCTTGTCTGCCAGGAGACAATTCTGACACACATTGACTTAATCTATTACTTGACCTGAAAAGGAAACTAAAGTTTTCATAAATTATTGATTAGACCAAAACAGGCATTGTTGCTGAGCAATCATTCGACCTGCTGTGTACAGTGCTGAGTAACTGAGTCATTTTGTTTCATTTTGCATAATCTAACTGATATCTAAGAAAGTTAATGAGATAAGATATTAAAAGTTTATGAATCTTATTAGCATAAAGTGAAAACTTCATAAGGTTATATGCCATTCATAAATGTTTTTCTCACTGACAATGATCCCATTAAAATGGTTTCTTCTGTGTCCTCCTTAATACAAAATAGACTCTATGCTGTATTTGCATTGTTATATCACACATGATAAATTGTGAGTCTTACCTTGTATCTTTTTAAATCAATAAATACATTCAGATGGCATTTTGATATTTGAGGTGAATATTCCCCATAAAATGTATAACACTTCCTTCATTATACCCATGTGGTGTTATTTTGGAGACTATTGACTAAGTTATTCCCCTCTTGCATCTGAGGGGTATTCAAAACAATCTCCAGATAATGTTGAATATCCTAGTACATCAAAGAGGTCCTCACTTTTTGACCAACTGCTTTCTTTTACTTCATCCCTTGACTTTGATTTTTTTTTTAAATATTCTGTAAGAAGCAGAGAAAGAATCACCTGCTTTAGCACGATATGAATGCCAGAAAATACTCCTTAAAAGTGTGAGAAGAACATGAAAATCTAAATAGTTATTTTCTTCAGGGCAGTGCCTCACATTGTTGTATTTAATGGACAAGAAGCTGATACGTGATTAGCTTGGCTACGTTTACCACCTCTTACAACATTCTCCATTCCTGGGCTCTCAAGTTTCCAAGCCAGGCTGTGATGCAACCAGTCAGTATACTTCCCACAGTACGCCTGTAAAAAGGTTTGATCGAGTATTCACCTACATGCCACATCTCCACAAACTTCTCAGAAATAGAGGACTTGGTGTGCCTTCTTCTTGGTTCCTCGGTTTGCTACCTCTAAGAGAGGTCCTTCGAAATGTGGATGCCCATGAATTTAACTATATCAGCCGCCTCCGCTGCTATATCTTAAATTTTCGCTTCCTGAAGTCCACAATAACCTTTCTCGTCTTGCTGATTCTGTGAGTATGATTGTTGTTATGGCACCAAGTGACCAGATTCTCAATCACCATCCTAATTTTCCCTCTGTCTGCAATGTCATCTAGAGGATATCAACTGAGGGTAAAGGTCAACTGAACGGAAGAGTAATTTCTTCATTCATATGCGTATATTTTCTTGGAATTTTCTATCAGAGATGGCTATAGATGTATTGCCAGCACAAATATAATATTCTGCCTCTTTAAGGCTTAACACACGAGAGCCAATCATGCATCACAACTCCAACACCCCATTTTTAGTGCTTGAAGTTTGCCCATAATAAATAAGAATAGTATCTTGGTTTGAAATATGGAATGATAATCACTTCAAAGATAAATGAATACATACTATTTGAAATATATTTATTGGATATCACTAGATCATATATTTGAACACAAAAATGTGCAGTATTGATTAGCTTTATCAGGCTAAATGAAGTTGATGTTTCCATATCAATTTGTATCGACCCTTGTCTTCAATTGACGATATAATTAGAAACTGAAAAAAAAAAGATCTGCTGCATTGGTAATTAAAAGATTTCAAAATTAAGCCAAAAAGAATGCTTGAGAATAGATTCAAATACACTGAACCATGGCAATGTGAGAGGCTGCTTATTGGGTAGACTAGAGCAAACAGTCCACGCACTCTTTGGAGATCTGGGCCTCAGGGATGCACCCTAGTAGCACAGGAAGGGCAAACTCTCTTTTGCTTCTCTTTCTCTGACTAAGAGACGCTTCAGGCAATTTCTGCCGATGGCGAATCTGTCTGCCTTACAGCAGACAAAAGGCAATTCCATGTCATATGACACTGCTTTATTATGATGACAATGAATTGAATCTTGAATGTTGAAATTTTGGTAACATTTCTACTTCTATCAGATTCTTGTAAAGTTATGACAAGAACGGTCCTCAGTCAACTAACTAATATTCTGTTCCGTTCAACAATAACATCAATAATTATTATATTGCTTGATCCAACGAGAAGAGAAAATTATAATAAGTATATTTTTGATAATTCCTATCTATATGTTATACTCTACCTTCAGTAGTATATAAATATGAATTCTAAGGACCTCTTTTCCTCTCCAATTCTCAAAAAATTGCCATTTATCACTGTTTACATTTCTTTGACCTCTCTAAATATTTTGCCTTGTCTTTCTGCCAAATCAATTTGAATTAATTTTTGCCCATCTATTCAAATGTATTAACATATTTTAGCAGTCTTCTGATTTCTCTCTTATTGTTGATCGCATTGTCAATGTTTTTGCATCATTTACTTAATTGTGGTTTTAACTTTTAATGTAAATATACCACAAAAAATAAAATGTTCAAGCACTGAATGGTCAACATTGCAGCCAGATGAAGGTTCCAGGCCACAATGTTAGCAATTCTTTTTCTCCCACTAATGCTGCTTGAGTCATTAAGTTCCTCCAGCTGATTGTATTCATCTTTAGATTCCAGCATCTGCAGTCTTCTGTGTGTCTTCAGTTTAAACACTAAGCTTTATAGAAGGCCGGTGAAGACTCTTCACTTCATTTATCTTCATTTATTCCTTCCACTGAACCATTTTTTTTCAATCTGAGGTCAATTTCATGATGGGTTTACACTTTTTTGATTAATTGCTACCTCTGACCTTAATAAAACACATACAGATCTCATCAAAAGTACCACATTACCAAAGCTTCATGTTACCCCTTCCAAATATTGGGCAAGTTTATGGAGCCTTTCTCCCCATCCTTGGGTTTCATGACTGGATGTGGCACAATTCTCGAATTTTGACCTTTTTTAGTACATCATGTTCGCGTGCCATTTTAAATAGTCTGAACGGTAATGCCCGAGTGGATCATGAGGGTAGAAAGATTATGGTGGAATTATTTCACAATTCTGTTTTCCAATTATATTTGTGGTTAATATTTTAACAATAAATTAAATATGCACAACACACCTAGAGCAGAACTTGAACCCAGATGAATTGGACTACACGGAACTCTAAATCAAGTTTTATATCTGTCTAGTTAAGAAGTGTCAGAAATATTGAAATTTATTCAGACACCACAAACACCACTGGTGTTGTGAATAATACATTAGTGTTGAATGATGAACCGGTCAATTTAATTTTCCACACACGTAATGCTATATCAACAAGGTTACCAATAAAACAGTGAAGTTAGAATTTTAACTCCTCCAGTCAGTGAAAACTGTGAAGGGGAGTGAAAACAAAGCTACTTATTCATTTCTAATCTATGATCATTTTAGTGCCCTTCATCTCAGGATTGCCTTCAGTCATTGCTTTCTGGCTTGATGGAGATGGAATTTAGCTGTGGTATCACAAATCAACACACTTAATTTTTTTTATCCATGGGACTTGAATCGGGCATGCATATATGGAATTTAGGGTTCTTATTTTGTGTCGAATCACAATGACAAATCAATTTTAAATCATTGACTTGAAGAGATACCTGATACAGTTCACCTGAAAGAAGGTGGGTTTTTTTCAAAATAAATGTTAATTATCCCCCTGTGGCGAAAGGGGAAGCAGAAATTCAAAATACTTTTCATGATTACATAATCAAAATCTAAGCCTATGTTTTCCTGAAATGTCAATGCCCACCCACACTCCAATCTATGCACGAAAACTCACCCATACGTTTCCACCATTGATTTAATGAAGTGCCAACATGTAACTTTTGACCTGTCAAAGCTTCAACTGCGAGAAAGTGCACAGCTTTATCTTTCCACCCGTGTTTCATGTACAGCTGAGAGAATATAATTCAGGCTTGGCTTTCAAAATTTGGCTCTGGCCAGATGACTGGATCAGGGCAAAGATATCTTGATATATTCTGAGCTTCTGATAGCTCCTCTCCCCAGACAGCAGGATGGATAATCAATGATCAAGATGGGATGGAGGCTGCACACAATAAAGATTTTTTCATTGTACCTCTATGCATGTGACGATAAAGAATTCAATTTATTTCAATATATAGGTATCCAGCAAGTCCACCAAGAAATTAAGTATAGACTATCAACAAGGAGACAGCAGATGCTGGAAAATTGGACCAATACCCAAAATACTGGGGGAACTCAGTGGTCAATATATTTGTGAACATTTCAGGCCATAGCCCTTTGTCAGGAATTCAGCACAAACCTGCCCTTCATTGTTCTCAAAGTATTTGCTGTTCCGTATTGTGGTCTTGATATGAACGTAGACATAAAAGGATGTGTGACTATAGTTAACATATAGAAACTATAGTTTCCAGGATGCCTAGAAAACTGGAACCAGAATTCAGTTGTTCATATAGAAAGGAAAAAGTTCATGAGCTTTGGCAAAGAGTAATCAATGACCATCTTGATCCAGCCATTAACCACAAATTAGCATGCTATTTACATAAATTATTAGAGCCTGAAGAGATTTAAATGATGTAACTAGAGAAATCTGCAAATATTCAGGTTGTCATATAAAACCTGTAAAAAAAATTATTTCATGCGATGAATTTTCATCAGAACTAGAATTAATTTGAAATAAGACCATTTTAAGTATGCACTTGGATATATGTGTGTGGTGGAGTGGGGGGTGTGCAAGTGCACCTCTGGGTGACAGAAATAATGCAGCAGAAGGACAAGATCCCAAAATTTTTGTAGGGCAGTGGAAATGGTGGAAATAGAAGAGTGAACCATAAAATCTGGAATGGGCAGGACCCTTTAAAGGGCTGAAAGGATAGAAGAGGAAAGGTCCAATTGATGGTGGCACTTTAAAAAAGGTGCTTAATATTTTAAGAGAAGAATCACTAAATTTGAAGGATATTGAGAACTAAAAAATCTCTTCTTAATTCTGCAAGCACCAAGAAGATTATGATGTGATTAAGGCCTTGACTCAAATCAAATATCCCCTCTATCACTCCACCCACACTTTCTGCTGTCTTGGAAAAGCTCTCAATACATTAAAGGACTCATCCCATCCAGACATACTCTCTTCTCCATCTTTTCATTAAGCAAAACATATATGAGCTTGAATCCAGATTCAAGAATAATTTACCTCTGCTGTTGTCAGACTCTTAAATGCACTTCTCACAGTTAAAAGAAAATAATGTTCAAAATTTCATGGAAATTGCAATAAAATCTAAGGGTAATGCCTTCTGGAAATTGAATCTCTCTGTTGGTATCTGCTCTGCAGCTACAGCTGTGACCAGCAAAGTGTAAGTTGTTGCTGGTTTAATTTACCATCAGCTTCATCTGCTTTTGAGGATCAGTCTCAGTTAGTGTAAACAACACCCATCCTTATGTGGTTCAACAAACATTGAAACATAATTGTGGCGAGTAACACCTTGAGAGAAATACCATGAACAAACTTTTTTCCCACTAGCAGGTAGCAACACAGTGACAGATATAATATTTTTGGAATATTTTCCCAAAGTTGATAAAAAAAACCTTTCTTTCAATAGCCTGGTTTTGGAAATACAAAAAGCTCAACATCAACTGTTAAATGCGTGCTCAAAATCTGCTTTAATTGGTCATTGAACAAGTTATGTGGTGTTTTGCCTCTCTTAAAATGTCACTAGCTTTTGTCATTATATCATCTAATTTTTACTCTTGTTGTTGGTGTATCTTCTGTACCTACATGGCTGCAATAAGTTAAAAAAAAATTGGTGCCTCTCTACATTGTACATGCATCTTTGACAATAAACTCTTATATAGCTTTGTGTATGTGAAGAAAAACACAAAATCTGGAAAAAATTTTAATGATGCTGGTTTTAATATTGGGATGTGTGAGGTACGGGAAAATAAACAAGGGGGGGAACAAGAATGATGGAACTAATGTGCCAGGAGGTGGCATGTGAACTGATTCCCCTCCTTCTATGTAATGATAATTAAGCAAAATAGCCCTCTATGTAGTCCAGCATCTGTAAATTAAAAATAAGTTGAACTCTGTGCGTAAAAAATTCTGTACCTAAGACCTGCTTTATGTTGATCCTAATCCTAATTTAGTCCAGAGGAAATCATATATACAAGACAAAGTTCTTTCCTTTTGACCAATGAGTATTGCTAAAACAAAAATGTAAAGAGCATGGTTTATGTCAGTTCTATTTGCAGATTATTTATATTGAAAGAGAAGAGGAGGTAACATTATTGCTTACCATTTGCAGAAGCTCAGGATTCAAATCAAAATTAATCATATCATCCTGCTTCTGTCAGTTATTACAGCCCAGTTTTAGAACGAGAAATATGGAAATACACCTGTTAGTTGATGAGCTAAGACTATACTTAGCAACAGGAAATACTCTTAATACTCAGCAACATGTATGGAACACTTCAGGCCCTAACATTAGCATAAGAGAATTTTAAGGAACATGGAAATCTGAAATTTAAAAAATACAAAACGTATTTGCAAGTAAAGGTCAGGGCATGAAGTAACAGCATTTCATTTTACCATTCATCTTCAGAGCTGATTTTATTATTCCATTCTGTTTTAAACATCCTGTAATTCACACTTTGATCAATGTAAGCGATAATTGGTTTAAAGTGACAATTTATTTTAATATTACTATTTGTAAAAATGCTTCCCTCCCAATTGAAAATGCAGTACTCTTAATCTATCACACATCATTAAAGATTACATTAAATTGAGTGCCTTGACATCCAAATCAGTCAGTAACAGCCACATATTTCAATAATGGTGTTGGAAGGGAAAGATGTCGAGAGTTTCATTAGAAAAATTAACATGGAAATTTGAATTAGGAGGTCTACATCTTCCAAATTTTAAGAATTATTTTAAGCCAGCACAAGTAGGATTTCTCGCTTTTTTTTGAAGAGGGAAAGAAACCAGCAGGGATTAAGATAGAGATGGAAAAGATAAGAGAGAAGACACCAGAAGATTTTATAAATAAAGGGAATCAACATGAATATCTGATAACAGGGAAACTCCATTGTTAAAGCATTAAGTTAATATATGGAATAAATAAATACTGAAATGGGAATGAGGTACCCTGTGTTCTCTAAAATGCCTTTGAATCAAAATAGACATCCCATTTACAATGAATAATCAACTTTTCAACGTTTGGTCTTCTAAGGGAATTAGAAAATTAGAAGACTATTATGAAGGAGGAAATTTAATGTCATTCTATCAATTAAAAAATAAATATGGAATACAAAACAATATTTTGTTATTATCAAGTAAAAGCATATTTACAAGATAAACTGGGTCCAACAATGTTATTACCTGAAAGGAGTGAAGGAGAAACTTGATTTGTAATAGATTTATTAAAAAATTATTTCAGCTATGCATAAATGATTGCATAAGGGAACACAAAAGCAGGGAAGTCGTAGATCTAGACAGAGATGGAAAACAGATTTAAATATGAATATTGGGAAGGAAAATTGGTCAGAATTATGACATGATAGTATAGCAAATACATTAAATGTTAGATATAGATCGAATCAGTATAACTTTTTTTACATCAACTATATCTTACCCCACAAAAATTAAATAGATTAAAGTCAGATCTTTCAGATCAATGTTTTAGATGTAGTCAAGAGACTTGGAGTTTTTTTTTACATTCTACATGGTCTTGTCCAAAATTGAGACCATTTTGGATAGAATTAAGAACTTTTTTGAAACATGGGAGATAAATTTCCACAAGATCCAATGTTGTTTTTTTTTACTGGGTAATATTTCAGGGATATGACCAAAATTGAAACAGAATTTATATCAGAAAGAATTTGTGAAAATTGCATTAGCATTTGCAAGAAAATGTATCACAGTGACATGAAAATCAGATTCTCATTTATGAATGGAAAGATTTAAAAAAAAAGAAAGATAGCATGTGGAAATACGTAGCTGTGTACCTCTGGAAAAGATTACATATAATTTAAGGAATAAATATATTTTTTGAAAATTTGGCACCCATATTTACATATTGTAGGTAAAAATTATAAATGGTTTTCCCTGACCCTCATGAAACCTCATTAACTCCTTATAGCCATATTTATTTATTTATTATTTTTTAAAGTCAGGAAGGAAGAGGGAGGTTTGAAAAGAAAAGGAACTCTTACCTTGTTTCTTTTGAGTTGGAGTCAGGAGGCTACAATTGAGTTAATTTATTAGGGCTAAGAAGCAATTCAAAAATTAAATAAGGTCATATAAAAAGAGGAGTGGTTGAGAAGGTGTTTGCTCTCAGTAAGCTAAGAGTGGTAAATTTCTTGAACTAATCTAGTTAATTAACTGAGTAATGGAGGCAAGTTAGGGGAATCCAGTGTTCTGATTGCAGGATGTGGGAAGTCAAGGACCACACATTTGTTGCCAATGATTATAGCTGCAAGAGGTGCACCCAACTGCAGCTCCTGATAAACTGAGTTAGGTAGCAGGAGCTGCAGCTGGATGAAATGCTGATCATTTGGTGATAAAGAGGAGTTTTATGGAGGCAATCATCCATAAGAGTCAGGAGGCAGGCAGCTGGGTGACTGTTAGGGGAGGTAAGGGCCAGAAACTGAGCAGAACACCCCTGTGGCTGTTCCAATCAACAATAGGTATACTGTTTTGGGTACTATTGGTGGGGACAACCTACTAGGGACAAGTTGTAATGGTCATGTCTCTAGCCCTGAGATTGGACCCTCCACTCAGGAAGGAAGGAAGGGAGGGAGGAGAGGAGTGCAGCAGTGATAGAACCTCCTATCTATCCCCCGATCCACAGAAGTGGAAGAGATTGAGTATCTCAGATAGACTGTTGCCTCCCTGGTGCCAAGGTCTGAAATATCTTGAAATGTGTTCTCCTGATTCTAAGGAGGTAGGGTGAGCAGGCAGATGTTGTGGTTCATGTAGGGACCAATGCTGTAGAGAGGAAGGGTGAGGAGGTCCTACTAGGAGAGTTTAGAGAGTTAAGTGCAAGGTTGAAGCACAGGACCTCCTGGTGGTAATGTCATGATTGCTATCCATTCCATATGCTAATGAGGTTAGAAACAAGAAAATAATGGCTGAAGACACGGTGGAGGAGGGAGGGCTTCATGTTTCTGGATAATTGGGCTTTGTTCCAGTGAAGGAAGGACCTGTTTCAATGGGATGGTTTGCACCTGTACTGGAGGGGGTCTAGCATCCTGGCAGGTAGGTTTGCTAGTGCTGCTCTTTGGGGGGTGGGGGTTTAAACTAGATTTGTGGGGGAGGGAGAACCAGGGGGTGGTGGAGGATGGTAAAGTTTTGTGAGGACAGCATGTAAAGAGAGAAAGCAAAAGTTTGTACATAATAGAAATTATCTCAAATTTATCTATTCAAATCTGAGGAGTATTGTTGGTAAGGCAGATGATCTTAGGTTGTGGATTTGCTTGTGGGATTATGACATTATTACAATTAATGAGACTTGCATGAGGGGAAGAACTGGCACCTCAATGTTCCATGGTTCTGATGTTCCAGACATTTAAGAGGGGGTAGGATGAAAGGGGAGGAGTGGCATTGTTAGTCAGGGAAAATATCACAGCTGTATTTAGACATGCCATTTAGATGGTGCTAAGGAATGGGAAAGGTGTGAGCAACCAAATGGTCCTGTATTATAGACCACCCAATAGTCTGAGAATTGGAGATGCAAATCTGTTGGGAGGTAGCAGACTATTGTAAGAAACAAAGTTGTGGTAAGAGATTTTAACTTTCTGCATATTGAATAGAACTCCTATACTGTAAAAGAACTGGATTTGTCAAATATGTACAGGAAAATTTTTGAAATCCATATGTAGAGATACCAAGAAAAGAGGATGCAATACTTAATCTCCTATTAGGGAACCAGGTAGGACAGATGGCAGAAGTCTGTGTAGGTGAGCATTTTGGGTCCAGTGACCATAATGTCATTAATTTCAAGTTACTTATGGACAAGGATGGGTTTGGTCCTAGAGTTGGTTCTACATTGGAGAAAGACAAATTTTGTGGATATGCAAGAATCTCAACTGGAATAAGCTGTTTTCTGGCAAGTATGTGTCTGGCAAGTGGAAGGATTCAAAGGCTAGATTTTGAGGGTGCAGAGTTTGTATGTTCCTACCAGGATTAAAGGCAAAATTAAAAGGCATAGGAAACCTTGGTTTTCAAGTGATATTGGTGATATAATTAAGAAGAGAGGTGTATAACGGGTGTAGGCAAGAAGGAGCAAATGAGATTCTTGCAGAGAATATAAAATGTAAGAAACTATGTAACTAGGCCACAGAGCCTTGTGTCAATACTAAGTAAATTATTGGAAGGAGTTCTGAGAGATAGGATGTATAGGTATTTTGACAGCCATGGTCTAATTAAGGACAGTCATCATAGCTTTGTGCGTGGTAAGTCGTGTTTAATAGATCTTGTAGAGTTTTTAAAGGAAGTTATCAGAAGGTAGATGAAGGAATGGTTGTGGATGTTGTTTACATGGACTTTAGTGAGGGCTCAACAAGGTCCAACATGGGAGGTTGGTTTAAAGGTTGAGAAACTAAGTGTACTTAGAGGGGTTATTAACTGAATGCAAAATTGGCTGAGTGGGAGGAAATAACGGTAGTGGATAGTTGCTTCCCAGACTGTAGGCCTATGATGAGTGGTGTGCCTCAAGGATCTGTTGGGACAGCTGTTTTTTGTCTATATCAATTATCTGGATGATGTGGTAAATTGTATCAGCAAGATTGCTGATGACAAAGATAGGAGGCGTAGTGGACAATGAGGAAGATTTTCAAAGCTTGCAGAGGGATCTGCACCAACTGGGAGAAGTGTGAGGTATTGCATTTTGGAAGAACAAATCAAGGAAGGACATACACTGTAAATAGCAGGGCACTAAGAAGTGTGGTGGAGCAAAGAGATTTGGGGATAGAAGTACATTGTTCACTGAAGGTGGTGTCGCAAGTGGACAGCATGATAAAAGCTTTTTGTCATCTTGGACTTCATAAATCAAAGTATTGAGTAGAGGAGTTGGGATGTTATGGTGAGATTGTATAAGAAATTGGTAAGGCCAAATTTGGAATATTGTGTGCAGTTCTGATTAGCTAACTGCAGGAAGGATATCAGTAAGATCGAAGGAGTGCAGAGAAGATTTACTACGATGCAGCTAGGTCCTCGGGAGTTGAATTACAGGGAAAGATTACAGGTTAGGCTTTCTTTCCTTGGAAAGAAGAATAAGGGGAGATTTGATAGACAAAATTGAGAGGAATAGAGTAAATGCAAGTAGGCTCTTTCCACTGAAATTAGGAGAGATAAATAAGAGAGTACATAGTTTTATGGTGAAAGGTTTGGGGGAACTTTTTCCACTCAGGTGAGAGTGTGGAATGAGTTGCTATCTGATGTGGTGGGTGTGGACTTGTTCTTGAGTTTTAAGAATAAATTGGAAAGATACATGGATGGGAGAGTTATGGTATGGGAGCAGGTTATTGGGACTAGCTGAATAATGGTCAGCACAAGCTAGAAGGGCTGAATGGCCTGTTTTCTGGGAAGTAGCATTTTAACTAAAACTGAATAGGCTAGAATTGAGTGAATGGTGGTGATACCTTGGCAGTCAGGTCTGCTGTTTTCTTCTTCTTACTGAACTCTCCTTTCTTTCCTTTGTTTTTCATGGGGTTGTTATTTGGGGGACAGGGTTGGTGGGGTTTTTTGGGGGTATGGATTTGATATGGGCTATATAATAATTAAACTTTGTATTTTGACATAAATGTATGGGAAAGCATGAATGAAAATATTCAAAATAAGTGCTGAACTTGTTTGCAGTGTGACTTAGTGAGATGAAGGAGGGATGAAATCTCTGAATAATGCTGATTATTATTTTTAAGTATGGCAATTCCATTAATTTTCTTGTAACTTCACAAGATTTTTTTTGTTGTCATCCCTTTCCAAATTTTGCGAAACATTTATTGTTATAGTTGGGTTGATTACTCTTGTGTGGTTGCAATAGGTTTTCTGACAATGAAATAATTAACTTTACAAATGGTGAAAGCAAGCAAAAGGATGTGAATAATAAGCTTATCAGACATCACACCTGGTAAATTTGTTCAAGCAGTTGCATACAGACTATTTGAAGACTTTTGATTAAAATATGTAAATTGGACTGATCAAAAAAAATCAAACCTATTTTAGGATAATAAGTAGCATAGCAGATAAGATGTATTTTAATGAGATTGAAGTGGCACAAGGTAAAAATAGGCTGAAAGAGGCAGTCTCTAAAACACCCTCCACGTAACAGTGAATGTGAGCAGGAATATTACATTTGGCAATCCACAGGTAATTAAATTACTTCATTCTCAGCATTACTTTTCTGTTTTGCATTTAACATTCATCATTGATGATCAAGTTGATCAGATTAAATAAAGTGGGATGGTCAGTAAATTTGCAGATGATACAAAGGTTGGAGGTGTTGTGGATGGTATTGAAGGTTGTCATGGGTTACAGGATATAGTTGGGATGCAGAGTGTGGCAGATAGAGTTCAACTCAGAAATGTGTAAAGTGATGAACTTTAGAAGATCAAACTTGAAGGTAGAGTTCATGGTTATGACTGAATTAACTGTGGAGGAACAGGCCGCCAGGTCCATAGATCCCTCAAGGTAGCTGGATAAGATGGTTAAGAGTGCGTGATTTTCTGGCCTTCATTAGTCAGAAAATTGAGTTCAAGAGCCATGAGGTAATGTTTCAGCTGTATAAAACTCTGGTTGGGCTCAACTTGTAATATCTGTTCTTGTTGCCTCATTACAGGAAAGATTGGGAAACTTTAGAGAAGATGCAAAGGAGATTTACCAAGATGTTGTCTGATTGGAGAACATTAGTCAACTCCTCCCTCATCCCATTGCAATCTACTTTATTAATCATAATATACTGGTTTGGATCTTGCTTTCTCACCCCCTTTCTGTATTAGAAATTCAACCATAACATGATCATGCTTTCCAAGAGGATCCCTAACTATGAAACTTGCCTCTTTGCATTCAACCAAATCTAAGATGTAACTAAGTTAATCCACCGTGCATCAACCTCTCAACCACTAAAGACATCCATGTGAGACACTTCCCTGTTATAGGAAACCAACATCATAAAGAACACCCACACCCCTGCCCCCCCCCCCCCCCTGCCCAACCAATAAGGTTAAAATGTCTTCTCACTGCTACCTATGGGCAGGAAATACAGAAGCCTGAAGTCCAACACCTCTAGATTCAAGAGCAGTTTTTAATCCAACAACTATCAAGCTCTTGAATGTTCCCATACTATTCATAACCATAAACTCATCTAGAACTACCAAAAGATCTCTTTGATCTTTTCAAACATTTGTTTTTGCACTGCAACTTTGAATATTTTTCTATCTATTCTTTTGTAGTCATTTTTTTCTGTTTTGGCATAGTGTGGCACTTTATGTATACAATTGTAGCTGGTTTATCTGACACTTGGCTGCAGCAAGCAAGAATTTCACTGCACATTTGGGTACATGACAAAATACTCCATGCTCCCCTGTAGGTTTCATAATATTCTGTTTAAGAGAATGAACCCTTCATCAACTAATTTGATTTAACCCATACATATTGGTGAAAATCCCCATGACAACTGCCATTCCATTCTTGCATGTGTCAGATATTCTTTGTTTACTGTTCAGTTTTTCTTTCTTTGCAGAAGGGATTCTAGTAAAAGCTGAGAACCTGACCCATACATATCCCTTTATTTCTTTAAAGGTGCCCTCACTGCGCTCACCCACCTCACTCATCATGAAACTAATATCAACTATCTCCCAAACAACCCCTCTAGACCAAGTCTTCAGATAAATGCTGATCCCCAGACACGTGTGCAGGCTTCAATCACCTGGCAACACAAGGCCACAATCTGCGAATGTGTTCGAGGGATCTTTAATGCTTCAAAATCATTTCATTTTGGTGCAAAATAAAATGTTTTTTATAGTGTACTGTTTCTCACCAAACCAGAGCTTGCAGCTCCACCTGTTGTTACAATAACCTCCAAGCAGGACTAAAGTGGTTATGGATGGAAAAAGGCTTTGACCAATCATTAAAATTAAATTAACAATATCAGCCCCAAGAAATTCATTTAGCCCCAACAGGAGCAATAAAACAATGAAGCAGATTATCCTTGCATTAGTTTTTAAATGATGCCAAGGGTGTGCAATTTTTACTTGTTAAGTACAAGTATATTTTTTAATCCTAAAATGTAGGTATAGAATTGGGCCATTTGCTCATTGAGTCTGCTCCAGCATTTGATCATGGATGATTTATTTTCCCCTGTCAATCCTATTCTCCTGCCTTCTTCCCATAACCCTTGACATTCTTGTTAATCAAGAATGTATCTACCTTGTCTAAATATAGCCAATGAATTGGCCTCCACCAATGAATTCTACCAATTCACTACACTATAGCTAAAGAAATTTGTTATAATTTCTGCTCTAAAGGAACTAATTGTTATTGAGATTGTCATCTGGTCTTGCACACTCTCACTACTGGTCCACTATCCAGGCCTTTCAATATTATATAGGCTTCAATGAGATGTCCTCTTGTCTTTCAAACTCCAGCGAGCACTCTTTGCATCTGCCAGTGAGCCATATCTATCCATGCTGGAACCTTTCCTGTTATAGCATAGGTTCGTATCTTGTTTAGCAACCTCGTATGTGGCACCTCGTCAAAGGCCTGCTGAAAATCCAACAAAATAGCATCCACTGACTTTCCTGTCTGTTCTGCTTGTTTCTGCCTCAAAGAATTTCAACAGATTTGTCAGGCAAGATCTGCCCCTGAAGGAAGCCATGCTGATTTTGTCATTTTATTTTGTGCTTCTAAGTACCCTGAAACTGTTTCCTTAATAATAGATCTAAAATTTTGCACAGCACTAAGGTCAGACTAACAAGCTGATAATTTCTTTCCTTTTGCTTCTCTCCCATCTTGGAGTGAAATTATATTTGTAATTTTCCAGTCCTCTGGAACCATTCCTGATGAGTAATCCTTGAAAGATCATTACCAATGACACCACCTTCACAACCCTGGTGTGTAGTCCATCTAGTCAAAAACTTATTTAAGGAAGACACAAGAGATGACAGCTTCTGGGATCTGGGAGGAAAAAACAAATTGATGCAAGAACTTGGCTGGTTGAGCAGCATCAGCATAGAGAATGAGAAGAATTAAGGTCTTAGTCCTTTAGTTTCCATTTGGAATCAGCCTAGCAGTGGAGAAAGTCAAGGAGGAACAGGTCAGAATGGGAAGAGGAGCTCAAACCAAGTCTTGCTGAGAAACACAAGCATGAAGTGGAGAATGACAGTGAGTCAATGGGTAGGCCATCCAACAAGATTGCTTTATAAGATCAGTGGCACCACAAGAGTAGTAAAATCCTGCCCTGCCTTAGGAAGTCAGGATTTCTTGATGTATAATCTTTGGCAGTACCACACATGAAGTTTGAAAATTTTCTAAAAAAGTGAGTAAAATATATTTGTGAATGTGGAGTCTGGCTGAGTAGAAATTCACCTTGGAGATTATCTATTTTTTTAATGGGCCAGGGTGTCGGTGGGAATTTGCATCAACATACACCTCGCTTTTCTTCTCCCATCTGCCAATCCACTAGGTCCCCTATTCTCTGCCCACTGTTCCCATTTTTCCTTATTGAGTTTAACTAATTGTCTTGTTTTATCAGATTCCATAACTGTTTGTTTCCACCTATCACCTCCCAAACTATCTCTCCATCAATGCCTCCTCACCTGGATGGACTATCACTTGCCAGCTCCTGTTTCATGTCTCTTCTTTACACTGGCTATCTCCCCAATATACTC
Source organism: Narcine bancroftii (assembly GCF_036971445.1). Taxonomy (NCBI): domain Eukaryota; kingdom Metazoa; phylum Chordata; class Chondrichthyes; order Torpediniformes; family Narcinidae; genus Narcine; species Narcine bancroftii. The sequence goes on from NC_091472.1 coordinate 217,968,125, forward strand.
TGTCCTAATGCAGGGTCTGGGCCATAATGACACCCTTCTCTTTGCCTCACAGATGCTACCTGACCTGCTGAGTTCCTCCTGCAGCTTAATTTTTTTCTCAAGATTGATCTTATTTGGATTAAATTGACTAAGTGGTTTCTTCCAGATAAAGTGCACCAACTGGAACAAAAAATCTGGTACTAGCACAATACACAATGGAGTGAAACACTAAAGTTTGTGGACACTGACTTGAAGATGGGATCAGGCTCAAAATGTCAGTTATATTTTTACCTCCTAGATGCTCTGAAGCCAGCTGAGTTCCTCCATTTCTGTTTGTTTTTTTTGCAATACATAGTGGGTCACCTTGTGGGCATGATGCTGAAAAAGATTATACCTAATTCATCATATAATGCTAGATTTTGTGGAATTGGAGCTCAAAGGTCCAAAAAACTATTGTAGAGCAACATTGGTAGAAGTGATCAGATATTGTACTCTGTTCTTGGTATGTGGTGTTGGTTAAGAGACTCTCTTCTGAGGTCAAGGATTGTGATTTTGCAAGTTCAGAATGAGAGCTTCCCAGTAAGTACTTCCCAATTTCTAGAATATGTGTTTAAACTAACAGGCTATGCTCTTTTCAGAATTTCATTGCTTAACAATTTATACAATGAAGCCTTGATTTTTGTCAATGTTGGCATAACTCTACTGTACAATAGGCATAGCAGGTCACTCAAGGAGATGTAGGAAATAAAGCAACAAAACTGGTGTTTCTTTAATCTGCTCCCATCAAGCAGGCTTCCTCAAGAATGATGGATTTTCTCCAAAATGGGATGTCCTCCTACATTAACCTAGTGTTTCAGTGTGTTGTGCATCAAGTCATCACTGCCTCTGCCATCTGTAGTCTGTAGTGCTGTTGTGATGTGAGCTTCATCTTCAATGTGTCTCCAGCTCAGAGGCATCAAAGTAGCGTGCCACTGCTGTTGTACAGGTAGATGTCAGTTTTAGCTGCAATTTTTGCACTCGTGTCTTCCTATCATTGGAGTGAAGCTCCAAATGGTATACCCATAGAACTATGGAGCATTGAAGCACAGAAACAAGCCCATCTGCCCTCTAGTCTGTGCTGAACTATTTTTCTGCCTGGTTTCACTGACCATCCATGTACCTGTCCAAAGTATTTCATAAAATTGAGCCCACATTCAGCACTCCCATCACTCTCTGGATGCAGATGTTCCCCTTGTACTTCCCCTTTCACCCTTAACCCATGTCCTTTGGTTTGCATTTCACCTAACCTCAGTGGAAAAAGCCTAGCTGCATTTACTGTCTATACCCCTCATAATTTTGTAAACCTTTATTAAACTTCCCCTCATTCTTCTATGCTCTTGGGAATAAAGTCCTTGTAACTCCATTCCTGAAGCTTTGGCAACATCCTAGTAATCTTCTATACACTCTTACAATCTTATTGGTATCTTTCCTGTAGTTGGGTGACCTAAACTGCACACAATCCTCCAAATTTGGCATAAACAAGGTCTTGTATAACTTCACCATAATATCCCAACTCCTATACTCTGATTTATGAAGACCACTGTGCCAAAAATTCTCTTTAGAAGACTAGCCTATCTACCTGTGACTCCACTTTAGAGAACCATAATCTGCATTCCAGATCGCCATGTTCTACCACCCTCCTCAGTGCCCTACCACTTACTGTGCATGTCTTGATTAGTCTTTCCAAAATGCCACATCTTGCATGTCAGCATTAAATTCCATCTGCCATTTTCAGACCATTTTTCCATCTGGTCCAGATCCCTCTACAAGGTTTGGAAGCCTTCCTCACTGTCCACAACACCTCCAATCTTAGAGACATCAGAAAACTTGCTGATCTCATTTACCAAATTATTATACAGAGCACTGAAATGGCTGACAAACAACAATGGTCCCAGCACCAATCCCTGAAGCACATCACTAGTCACAGGCCTCCAGTTAGAGAAGCAACTGTCTACTACTGCTCTCTAGCTTCTCTAGCCAATATCAAATCCAGTTTACTATCTTATGAATATTGAGTATCTGAACCTTCTAACTAACCTCCCATGTGGGACTTTATCAAAGGTCTTGCTAAAGTCCATGAAGACAACATCCTCACCCTTTCCTTCAATTTTCCTGGTAACTTAAAAAAAAACTGTTAGATTGGTTAAACACTATCTACCACATAAAAAGCCATGTTGACTATACCTAATCAAATCTTGGCTATCCAAATAATTGTATATCTGATCTCTTGGTATAGGGGACACTTCCCATTTTCTAGTTTTTCCCAATTTAAAGACGTGTTATCTTCAAATAAATGCAAGGAATATATTCCAAATTACTATCTTATCACTCCAATAAACCAAACTTTGTAGATGCAGATTTATGTAGCTTTAATTCATTGATTATAAATGGATAAATATTTTGCACAGCTTTGCATCAAGATTTTCATAATGATGAATAAACAAAGCATTCGACTATATTTGAAAACATAAATATATAAAACAATAAGAAGAAATGATTAAGACTAAGAAAATGAGAGGAATTCAAAGAAAAGTATTTCTATGCTTGCATATCTTCTATGGTTCTTTGAAGAACAAGAATGCAAGCTCTTGGTTTGCATAGACATTACAATGCATGATGTCATAGTAAATATGGTAACAATAGAAACAATATTTATTCCTTGAGGATGGGCACAAAATTACAAAGAAGCCAAAAAACAAGGTTTTAACCTTTACATTTGGAACACCTTCCAATAATTTACCTAGTACTGATGTCAGGCTCTCTGGCCTAAAATTGCCTATGTTGCTTTGGGAGTTTTTTTAAAACAATGGAACAACATGAGCTATCCTTTAAACTTCCAGCACTTTGCCTGTGGCTAAGGATATTTTAAATATTTGTACCAATGTGCCTGCTATTTCTACATGAGCCACCCTCAAGGACTTGAGGAAAAAACTTATCAGGCCCTGTCCACCCTCATTTGCTTTACAGCAGGCACCTTCTCTCTAATCTTTCAGGTTCAATTGCCTCGAGACTTGTGCCAGTTTCCTGAGTAAATATTGATGTAAAAAAAACATTTAAGATCCCTTCACTCATCTCCTCTGGCCCATAGCTGACCATTCAAATGAAGAATGATGGTGATAACGAGCCCTTCTTTGGCAGTAACTTTACTACCCTAAGTATTTTCTGCCTTTCGATCACTTTATGCATTGAGGTGATTTGATTGCCATTTCTTTGGGATGTCACAAATGTGTCTGATGAAAAATGTGGTCTATAATCTCTATTCAAGAATGTCATAATTGTCAATTAATGGGCATCTTCTAGGAAGTTTATCTCCTTAAAAAAAATAGAAAAAAAATATCAGTTGTCTGATGTATTTCTGATGCAAATGCCTTGGTGAGAATGGGGGGGCGGGTGGGTGGGTGGGGGGCGGGGGTGGTAGAGAAAGAGAGAGTGAAAAACAAGTCTCTTTTAAAATAAGTGAAGGTCACAATCCCTGAACCACTCAATCTCCTTAGCCAGTTGATACTAATATCTCATGTTCAAGTTTATTATCACTAGTACATGTCAACCAGTGTTTCTCTGGACTACCATCTATCTACACACATAATATACTGTGTGTCTCACTCAGCACATTACAATCATATACATAACTATGCTCGGAACTATGTATATGAAACAATTAAGCACACATTTACAGGGTGAAAATCAGTTACTTCAAATTGACAAGCAGCCATTAACCTGAGGAGGGCAACAGTCTTGATTAGTTGAAGGGGAAGTTTTTAACTGAGTTGCTGTTGGGAAATCTGCCACTGAAATGGACCATCAAATCTTTTTAATTGCATCAAAATCTCTGATATTACAGTTGTGGCTTTAATCCACAAAGACTTCCACAGAGCCAAGCTGGCTGTGGCTGCAGCAACTCTGAGTGAGGCCTTGGGAGGCCGGTGCAGGATAATATCCCGGAGGGTGTTTGACACCCGACTGGGTGGGGCTTGATCCATTCAGGCCGACTGGTTGACAGCTGGCCAGGTGTTGTCCTGTCCCCTTACACTCCTGCAGTAGACCTTTTCTTTGGGATGACTTAACATTCCCATGATGTCTACCTCTTGGTAACACTGTCTGTTAAGCCATCAGATAAGGAGACTGCCCCACATTTTCCAGTGAAAGATGAATTAAGTTAATCTCACTGCTTGAACTGGTATTTACTATTCAGTTGATCTTTGAGAGATCCTGACAAGGTAAAACTAACACATGAAATTTTAACTGTCGGTTTATGCTACTCATGCAGTTTTGGAAATTGAGATGATGTGAAGTTGAACATGAATAAACTTTTGGCCCAGTAAGAAATAGACATGGGAGTCTTGAGCAAACCATATTAACAGTCACAATTCCATGTGCTTTAAAATTTCCAGGGTTAAATTTATCTAATGTAAAATTGCTAACAGTAACTCTATTAAAACCAGAGCAAAAGGACACATTTCGATACTGCCACAAATGCAATGCTAGTACTTATCTTTTTTTTTTTTTTTTTTTTTTTAATTTTTTATTTTTCACACCATAAATCACAATAGCCATGATATACACTTTTTCTTTTCCACACATTTACAGTGACTTTTTCTCCCTCCCCCTCCCTCCTCCCAAGCCACCCCCCCATCCCTCCCCCCTCTCATCCATTTTAGTTATACAATCTAGGTTGCATTAATTCAGTTAGACAATGTTGTCATTCAACAAAAATACACCAGAAATTCTACTGAGTCCATTTTTTTCTTCTCTTCTCCTTCCATCAACTTAGGTAATGTTTGTTCCCGGTAGGTTTTCGCTATTGTATTTAATGTAAGGCTCCCATACTTGTTCGAATATTTCAATATTATTTCTTAAACTATATGTTATTTTTTCTAATGGAATACATTTATTCATTTCTATATACCATTGTTGTATTTTCAAATTATCTTCCAATTTCCAGGTTGACATAATACATTTTTTTGCTACAGCTAGGGCTATCTTAACAAATCTTTTTTGTGCATCCTCCAAGTCAATTCCAAATTCTTTATTTTTTATGTTACTTAGGAGAAAGATCTCTGGATTCTTTGGTATATTGTTTTCTGTTATTTTATTTAATATCTGATTGAGATCATCCCAAAATTTTTCTACTCTCTCACATGTCCAGATTGCATGAATTGTTGTTCCCCTTTCTTTTTTACATCGAAAACATCTATCAGATACTGTTGGGTCCCATTTATTTAACTTTTGCGGTGTAATGTATAGTCTGTGTAACCAATTATATTGTATCATACGCAGCCTCGTATTTATTGTATTTCTCATCGTTCCAGAGCATAACTTCTCCCATGTTTCCTTTTTTATCTTTATATTTAAATCTTGTTCCCATTTTTGTTTAGTTTTACCATTTGTTTCCTCATTTTCCTTTTCTTGCAGTTTAATATACATATTTTTTATAAATCTTTTGATTAACATTGTATCTGTAATCACATATTCAAGGTTACTTCCCTCTGGTAAACTCAAGTTGCTTCCTAATTTATCTTTCAAGTAGGATCTCAGTTGGTAATATGCCAGCGCTGTATCTCCCGTTATATTGTACTTATCTCTCATTTGTTCAAAGGATAAGAATCTACTTCCTGAAAAACAATTTTCTATTCTTTTAATCCCTTTTTTTTCCCATTTTCTAAAGGCAAGGTTGTCTATTGTAAAAGGGAGTAGCTTATTTTGCGTCAATATTAGTTTTGGTATTTGGTAATTTATTTTATTTCTTTCTACATGTATCTTCTTCCATATATTGAGGAGATGGTGTAATACTGGAGAAGTTCTATGTTGTACCAATTTTTCGTCCCATTTATATAATATGTGTTCAGGTATCTTTTCCCCTATTTTATCTAATTCTAGTCTCGTCCAGTCTGGTTTTTCCCTTGTTTGATAAAAATCTGATAGGTACCTTAATTGTGCGGCTCTATAATAATTTTTGAAGTTTGGCAATTGTAAGCCTCCTTGTTTATACCATTCTGTTAATTTGTCTAGTGCTATCCTCGGTTTCCCCCCTCTCCATAAAAATCTCCTTATTATTTTCTTTAACTCTTTGAAGAATTTTTCTGTCAGTTGTATTGGCAATGCCTGAAATAAGTATAGTATCCTTGGAAAAATGTTCATTTTAATACAGTTTATCCTTCCTATCAGTGTTAGTGGTAGCTCTTTCCAATGCTCTAAATCGTCCTGTAGTTTTTTCATTAGTGGATTGTAATTGAGTTTATATAATTGGCCTAGATTTTTGTTTATTTGCACACCTAGGTATCTTATTGCCTGCGTTTGCCATCTGAATGGGGATTCCTCCTTAAATTTTGAGAAATCCGCGTTATTCATAGGCATTGCTTCACTTTTATTTACGTTTATCTTGTATCCCGACACTTCTCCATATTCCTTCAATTTCTTATATAGTTCTTTTATTGATAGTTCTGGTTCTGTTAAGTACACTATCACATCATCCGCAAACAGACTGATTTTATATTCCCTGTCTTTTATTTTTATTCCTTTTATATTATTATCTCTTCTTATCGATTCTGCTAGTGGTTCTATAGCTAGCGCAAACAATAATGGTGATAGTGGGCATCCCTGCCGCGTTGACCTGCTTAAGTTAAATTGCTTTGATACATGTCCATTTACTGTCACTTTCGCTAACGGTCCCTTATATAATGCTTTAATCCAATTAATATACTTCTCCGGTAAACTGAATTTTTGCAATACTTTGAACAAGTAATTCCATTCTACTCTGTCGAAGGCCTTCTCTGCGTCTAAAGCAACTGCTACTGCCGGTGCTTTATTTCCTTCTACTGCATGAATTAAGTTAATAAATTTACAAATATTGTCTGTTGTGCGTCTTTTTTTGATAAATCCAGTTTGGTCTAAATTTACCATTTTCGGTACCTGTTCTGCTAATCTGTTCGCTAATAGTTTAGCTATTATCTTATAATCTGTGTTTAGCAAAGATATTGGTCTATATGACGCTGGTGAGAGTGGATCTTTCCCTTGTTTTAGTATCACTGTAATTATTGCTGTTTTACATGAATCTGGTAAGTTTTGTGTCTCATCAATCTGGTTGATTACATCCAGGAGGGGCGGTATTATTAGGTCTTTAAATGTTTTGTAGAATTCTATTGGGAGTCCATCCTCTCCTGGTGTCTTATTATTTGGTAAATTTTTTATTATCTCTTGTATTTCTACTGTTCCAAATGGTTCTGTTAATTTATTTTGTTCCTCTATTTGTAGTTTTGGTAGTTCAATTTTAGTCAAAAATTCATCTATTTTCCCTTCTTTCCCTTCGTTTTCGGTTCGGTATAATTGTTCATAGAATTCTCTGAAGTTTTCCTTAATTTCTTTTGGATTATATGTAATTTGTTTGTCTTTTTTCCTTGTTGCCAATACCGTTTTCTTAGTTTGCTCTGTCTTAAGCTGCCATGCTAGGATTTTGTGTGTTTTTTCCCCTAGTTCATAATATTTCTGTTTTGTCTTCATTATATTCTTCTCCACCTTATATGTTTGTAATGTTTCATATTTTATTTTTTTATCCGCCAATTCTCTTCTTTTGGTTGTATCTTCCTTTATTGCTAATTTTTTTTCTATGTTTATTATTTCCCTTTCCAACTGCTCTGTTTCCTGATTATAGTCCTTCTTCATCTTGGTTGCATAACTTATTATTTGCCCTCTAATGAATGCTTTCATTGCGTCCCATAGTATAAACTTATCTTCCACTGATTCCGTATTTACTTCAAAGTACATTTTTAATTGTTTTTCAATAAATTCTCTAAAATCCTGTCTTTTAAGTAGCATGGGGTTTAATCTCCATCTATACATTCTTGGAGGGATGTCTTCTAGCTCTATTGCCAATAACAGGGGTGAGTGGTCCGATAATAGTCTAGCTTTATATTCCGTTTTCCTAACTCTCTCTTGTATGTGGGCTGATGACAGGAATAGGTCTATCCTTGAGTATGTTTTATGTCTAGTCGAGTAGTATGAGTATTCCTTTTCTTTTGGGTTTTGTTTCCTCCATATGTCCACAAGTTTCATTTCTTGCATTGATTTAATTATAAATTTGGTTACTTTGTTCTTCCTGTTAATTTTTTTCCCCGTTTTATCCATATTTGGATCCAAATTCAGATTGAAATCCCCTCCTATTAGTATGTTCCCTTGCGTATTAGCTACCTTCAAAAAGATATCTTGCATAAACTTTTGATCTTCTTCGTTAGGTGAATATATATTAAGTAGATTCCAAAGCTCTGAATATATCTGACATTTTATCATAACATATCTCCCTGCTGGATCTATTATTTCCTCTTCTATTTTAAATGGCACATTTTTGCTAATTAATATAGCCACTCCTCTTGCTTTTGAATTATACGATGCTGCTGTTACATGTCCTACCCAATCTCTCTTTAATTTCTTGTGCTCCAATTCAGTTAAATGTGTTTCTTGGACAAATGCTATATCTATTTTTTCCTTTTTCAGTAAATTTAGTAGTTTCTTCCTTTTAATTTGGTTATGTATTCCATTAATATTTAGAGTCATATAGTTCAGCGTAGCCATTTTATATTTTGTTTATCTTCTCTTTCCGTTTTTCCATCATTACCTTTCCTCCTTTTCCATTTCTGTTTTCTTATTTTCAACTCTTTACCAGACAACATTCCTACAACATCCAACATTTTCCTTATTCTCCTATTTCTATCTTCTTTATCCCCAATCTCCCCTTCCCCTCCTGAGTTGCCCTTTATCCCTTGTCGGACAACCACATCTCCCCTCTCCATTTGGATTTGCGAATCCACTCGCAAGCGTCAACTGATTTTGCAGTGACCGCTCTTTTCCCCCCACCCAGCCCCCCCCAGAAAAGATTTCGTTTTTTATATGTCACAAAGGTCACTCTTTTAGTTCCCTCCTTATTCTCTCTATTCCATTACCTTCCCTTATTGATTCTTGTCTATACTTTCTATGTTTTCCTCTAATTACAGATACTTTCACATATGCCCGTTGTCTCTATTCACTCTTATACCTCTTTACCCGCATACATATCAATCGTGGTCATTTTTACCCTCCTTACCCTTCTTCATCCCTCAGTCTATTTTTGTCTTTACCCACATACATATCAATCGTGATAATTTTTGCTCTCATTACCCGTCTTCATCCCTCAGTCTATTTTTGTAATTGTTCTGCAAATTTTCGTGCTTCTTCTGGATCCGAGAATAGTCTGTTTTGTTGTCCTGGAATAAATATTTTCAATACCGCAGGATGCTTCAGTGTAAATTTATATCCTTTCTTCCATAAAATCGCTTTTGCTGCATTGAACTCTTTTCTCTTCTTTAGGAGTTCAAAGCTTATATCTGGATAAATGAAGATTTTTTGCCCTTTATACTCCAGTGGTTTGTTGCCCTCTCTTACTTTTTCCATTGTCTTCTCCAGCACCTTTTCTCTTGTAGTATATCTTAGGAATTTTACTACAATAGATCTTGGTTTTTGTTGTGGTTGTGGTTTAGGGGCCAATGCTCTATGTGCCCTTTCTATTTCCATTTCTTGCTGTAGTTCTGGACATCCTAGGGCCTTAGGGATCCATTCTTTTATAAACTCCCTCATATTCTTGCCTTCTACATCTTCCTTAAGGCCCACTATCTTTATGTTATTTCTTCTGTTATAATTTTCCATTATATCTATTTTTTGGGCTAGTAATTCTTGTGTCTCTTTAGTTTTTTTATTAGATTCCTCCAATTTCTTTTTTAAGTCTTCTACCTCCATTTCTGCTGCTATTGCCCGTTCTTCCATCTTGTCCATTTTTTTCCCCATTTCTGTTAAGGTCATATCCATTTTATTTATTTTCCTTTCTGTGTTGTTTATTCTTCTTCTTAAATCATTGAATTCCTGTGTTTGCCATTCTTTAAATGACTCCATGTATCCTCTAACAAGAGCAAGTACCTCCTTTACCTTGCCTATCTTTTCTTCTTCTATTTCCCTGTACTCTTCCTCTTCCTCTTCTTCTTCCTCTAGGTTGACCATCTGTTGTTTCTTTGCTGCCCTTTCCTCCTCTTCTTTCTTGTTTCCATTGTCTTCTGTGGTGTCTTCTTGCTGCAGGTGTTCTGCAGCTGTCGTTGCCGGCTGTGGAGATCGACTCCCCAGCTGGTCCCCCCTCCCGTCGGTGTGTTTTTTTGTATGCGCATCGCGCATGCGCGAGGAGTCGCGCATGCGCGGTTGCGCACTTTTACTCGGCTCTGTGAGCCATTGTTGTAGTTCTTTTTCTACCGACCTGAGGTAGTGGGGTCTTCTCTCCACAGCGGGCCTCTTCGGACAGGTAAGGCCTTCACCTTTTTCCTCCGTTGTCTTCTCTTCCTCTCTTCTTTCCGTTGATTTTGACTTTTCTCCTTTTGTCTCCATCTTCTTTCCACCTTTATATTCACTTTTCTTTAACTTGTATTTCTGTGCCTTTGTATTTTCTCTCGTTTTTCCCGACTTTTCTGGAGAGGGCTGGAGTTCACCGTCCGGCCACTACTCCATCACGTGACTCCTCCCAATGCTAGTACTTATCAGAGACATAAATGATAGTCTGAGTGGTGTATAATCTAATAAGTCATAAATTCAAGGAATTTGTCTGATATTAATCTGTTTGACAGAGCATGTTGTTGACCTTTGTAGTCTATCAGGTTGACATTTGCTTAGACCCGTAATCAGCTTCCTGTTTAGTACTACTAGTAATGGTGTTTAAAAATAGCTTTTTATTACAACATAAACAAGCTTTCGCTATCTTTTAACATCTGTTTGATGTCAGGATTATAAATGGTAATGCATTGTATTAAAATGAAGAACAGGTATCTCCCGCTTTCGTAAGTTTGCTTTACATCACTTCGCTTTTACGAAAAACCTACATTAGTACTTTTCCAGAGAATCTTTGCTTTTTTTTATGTAAAAAGGTGAAAAGCAAAAATAGCATTTAGTGTTTGTCTTGCAAGCCATTATAGAAGCAGCACACACCTTGAGCAGCGAGAGTGGAGTCACCATGTTCCTTTCCCAGGAACAACACTAAGCATCAAGCCGCCATTGCTTTGAACTGCCTGAGAGCATCTGCTTTATCTCTATTTATTTTGTGCATCTGTTAGCAAGATTCCCTAAGGCACACATGTCAAACTCAGGCCCACGGGCCAAATTTGGCCCGCAAGATCATATCAAATATGTATTAGAGCTGGCCCGCTGGCCGCTGCACCAGTATAGCGCATGCACAGCTAATACTACAAATCCCAGAATGGTTTGCAAATGCGTTGGCGCCGGCCCGTCAGCCCGCTAATCGCCCCCACCTCCTCTCTTTACTTTCATTAGCATCTGCGACCTGTCGCCTAACTCACGTGTAATAAACCCCTCACGAAAAATGGCCAAACGAAAGACAGAAAACAGGATCTTTCAAGACAGGTGGGAGGAAAACTCTGACCCCAGAGTTTGATGAACTTGCATCTAAGAAGAGATGCCAAGTATCTGGTTTAGACCCAGGTGCATCAGAGTAAATCACAGTGTAGCAAGCTAAGCTTGGATTAATATTTTCTTTGGTTAATTTTGGACTGTTCATAGTTGAAAGATTGGATTTTCATTGAAGCAAGTTGTTATTTTTTTGACTTCTTGGCTTGTGAAAAAAAAATTTAAAAGGAGCTTAAAGTCTATAGAGAAATATTATTTATTGAATATTTTATTTCTCATTTGTTAATGCTTCTTCTGGAAAGAGTTTAACCAAAACTATTATTAAATATTTATTTTAATAAGAAAAAGTTTAACATTACATATGTTGAAAGAAGAGAAAACATGCAGATGTTGTTGAAAATTTTCGATAAATATTTAGTTTGGCCCACGACTTAGTCCAAGTTTTTAATTTTGGCCCTCTGTGAATTTGAGTTTGACACCCCTGCCCTAAGGTATCAGAAAAGCCTAAGAGCTCGTCAGGGTGCTGTGCTTAGCATAAAACTGGATGAAATTGAGCATTTTAATCGTGGCAAATGAAAATGACATTGTGCGTATTTTGAACTTGCCTGTGTCCATCATAATGCAATGAAAAATTGGGTTTTGTACATTAAATAATTTCATACATTAGGTTTTGTGATTTTGTAGGTTATTTTTTGGATCTTGGAACACTCAAATTTTTACCATGTAAATTAATAGTAATTGCTTCTTCGCTTTACACCAATTTGGCATACAAAAGGTTTCGTAGGAACACTCTTCTTCTGGATAGTGGGGGAAATCTGTATGTAATGTGCTTCCATTTGTAATTCCTTCTGGTTAACCATAAGACTGTGGAGGATATCTTTAAGTTATAATTCACCAAACTAGAATCATGGGGGGTGGGGGGGGAATGCAAACCAAATACTATATTTTGCTTGTAGAGAGACACATTTCAAAATTATTAACTGAGACTTGTATTGAACCACAGTTGGAACATGTGTGTAGTTTTGGTGATTTGGTAACCAGAAATTCCCCTATATTTTTCTCTGCTTTCAAAGGCCAGATACATTCAGTGCATTTAACAATATTAACAATTCTGATTAACCTAGAAGCAACATTGATGACATAAGATGAGAGCATAAAAACCTAGGAAGATTATATTAATTGAAGGCAAACTTTCAAAGGAAAATTAGATCATTTTCTTTTGAATAATAGTTTAAGAATATTTCATTTCTGGTTGTGGAGGAAGAGAATGTGTAAACCAAATGTATTTTCTACCCCCTTTGAAGAGTAGCCATAGATATAATAGGCTTGTAGTTACACAAAATATTTGCCTTTTTATTGGCAAAAGAACAGCCATTTTTTAGCTACTTTGCTCTTGATACATGAGATTGAATAATCACCCTAACACTATCCCATATTTGCACTAATGGAAATGTATACTCTATCCAGTCATTAATAAATACATTGTAACATTTTATCATCATTTGAAATTTTAAAAATGAATGAGACAATTTTCAAAAAAAGTCAGATTTCAGTAACCTAGAGAGCCCTTGTTCAAGTTGATAAATGAGACCAGACTTTTTTTTGTAATTTGTTTTAAAGTATGTTAAGCCTTTCTATTGTCAAATGAAGAAAGTATTTTTTTTATTTAAAAATGCAAGATTTTTGACTTGGAGAAAGTCTTCAGCAAGAAAATGTGTTCTTAACTTCCTGGTGATTTCTACCCTGAGATTGGATGCTGGGTTTCTTCTCCTGAAGGACTTTAGTGAACCCTGTATTTCTTGTGGAAATTAAAGCAGCCAAATAAAATCTGCCATGAATCTGTCTCCTGACTTTCGAACTTCCATTCACTTTAGGCCAAAGATTGGATTTTGAGGTATTTTAGACACAAGATCTTCATGCTTTCCCTAACATGAAGAAATTCAGTAAAAGATGATTTTTTTTTAGAAGCTTTGAGTATTTGTTGCATCTTAGGCAAAGAGATGCCTGTGATGTTTTTAACGTGCAATGTTTAGGCCAACAAGGTTCCCAAAAAGATACTAGATGTGGTCCATATAGGAGGAATTGTAGTACCTGAAACACTGGGTTGTTGCTCAATCATTCAGATACACTGGTAGGAAATTCTGGAAAGCTCATTACACTGTTGTAGTATAAAAATGTATAAATGTAAAATGTGTCAGTCATGAAGGGGAAGTAGACTCAAATATAGCTTACTTTTGCTGTATTGTTTAGGTATCTGGGTAGTTTGTCATCTGGCCTGCTCAATAGTCTGAAAAATAAGATAGGGTTCCAGAATTCAAGGAAAGCCCTTCGTCAAGTTATTATACCATGATGAAAGGCTCAAGCCAGAAATGTTGGTTATGTATAAAGTACACTGTTTGACCTGCATTGTTTTTACATCAACCACTGTGTCTGCAGATTTTTGTATTTTACTACCAAAATTGGTGGAGCTATGGATATTGTGACAAGACTATTTAGAGGTGGTTTGGGAGGAATTGTTAGAGCAGCTTGCACACACACATTTTTAAAACAGAATATTTGCAGGACTCTTGCAGAATGTTTTTTTGCTGGAGGCAACAAAGTATCAACAACAGCTTGGCCTGGGAGAGCATGTGATCTTGGCAGGCAGGGGAGAACAGTTTTGCTCTGAGGGTGAGGGTGTGAAGCAGAAGCTGCTTTCAGGTGGCCAAAGCCTGACTGTAAAGCCGCACAGAATACACCTGTGTGGCTGTTGGGTGGCCATCTGAAACCGGAAAAGCCGGCCAGGAGGGTTACTCACCTAATCCTTCTCCGAGGGGTAGAACTATCCTGAAAGTGGCAGGCTGCCAAGGGGTGGGCTGATGACATTGTGGTGATGTCGTCAGCCATCGACCCCTGAGACAAGGAAGCCAGACTAAAGTAGCCTTCTTCAAATTTTATTTGAAACCCTCTCCCACTGCCGGTCTTCCCCCCACCCCCCCCCCCCCCCCGCCCCACAAACTCTTGGCCACCTGACTCCCACTACTGGTTCTTCCCCTTGCCCGCCCAACTGCTGCTGCCTGTTCTCCCCCCACCCTCGCCCGCCCGACGGTGCTAGGTGAACTCCTCTAGCCGCGCCTGCAGGCACCTAATCTTCTATCAGAACACTTGAAAGCAGCTAGAGAGAGGAGACAGAAATCATTTCCTGAAGGACAAGCTGGCAAACTTTGGAAGGCTGTCTGGTCAAAGGAGAAGACTGGCGGTCTGAAAGGTGACCTGAAAGAAAGAGGATCATCTGGGGAACCTTGAAGGGGAAAGTTTTGTCAGCAAGACTGATTGAGGAGAAATCAGTTATGGATGTCCTGGAAAAAGAATCTCTGAAAACCAGCAAGAACCCTTGAGTGGTAACCATTTGCCTGTTAAGCATCAAAGACTGGTGAACTTTGTTAATGCTAACTTCTGTGCACAGTACAAGAATTGCCTGCAGACGGTGCGATTAGACTGTGAACCAAAGAACTTTTCTAAACCTATATACACATTACACACACCTGCGCTTAGTATTAGAGGGGGATTAAGTAAGTAGGTTAAGTAATAAGTTAAAGTTTAATTCTGTTTTCTTGTTCAAATATAATTTAAAAACTACTTTTGTTTAAATAACCCTGTGTTGTGGTGCATATCTATTGCTGCTGGTTTTTGGGGTCCTCTCGACTCTGTAACAATATCAAAGAATACAAATGGACATAGATCAGTTACAGATATGGACAGAGAAATCTGAACAAGTGTGAAGTGTTTAACTTTGGGAAGTCAAATGTAATGGGTTTGTATACAGTCAACATTGATATGCAAAATAATCTGGTGGTTGTAAAGAAAGACTTTGGAATGTTTGCCTTTATTGAATGGGATATCGAGTTTAAGAGCAAGAAAATCACATTGCAGCTACATAAAACTTTGATTTGGCCATATTTAGAGTCCTGTTTACAATTCTAGTTGCCCTATTACAAAAGGGATGTGGAGGATTTGGAAAGGGTGCAAAAGAGATTTTCCAGGGTGTCAACTTGATTAGTGAGTATGAATTCTAAGGAGAGGTTGGACAAACTTCAGTTGTTTTCCAAGTTGTAAGGTATTGATAATTTATTCCCAGTGTGAAGTATTGGGGTGCACTTGGAGTATTGTGTGCAATTATGATCACTCCATTCCAGGATGGATGTGGAGATTTTGGAAAGAGTACAGAAGAGATTTACCAGGTGACTGTCTGGATTATAGGGTATGAGCTATGGGGTTGGGTTGGACAAATTTGAGTTGTTCTCTCTGGAGTGCTGAAGGCCAAGTGAAAACCTGCTGGAAGTTTATAAAATATGACCAGCAAAGGTAGTATAGACCAGTGGTTCTCAACCTTTTCTTTCCACTCACCTTCCAATTTAAGTAATCCCTATGTTATAGCTGCTCTGTGATTAGTAAGGGATGTTTAAGGTGGGATGTGAGTGGGAAGGTTGAGAATCACTGCTCTAGACCCAATTGTGACTGAAATATTTTGCTTGAGAAAAATTGTCATTGGCCCATTTCCTTTGGAGTTCTGAAACCGTGCACATAATGAATCAATGAGGTTTTCAAACTTTTTCTTTCCACCTTGAGCAATCCATTATGAATCACAGACTGCCTATGGCAGAGGGAATACTTAAAGTGGCATTGTGAGTTGAAATAAAGGTTGGGAACCACTGGCATAGACAGACTATCTTTCTCCTGGGAGTAAAAGTGTCACATTCTAAAGGCATACTTTGTGTGAGGGGGTGGGGATAATTTAAAGGAGTTGTGTGCTGCACTTTTTCTACAGAGTAGTGGGTGCTTGGAACCGGCTGATCATGGTAGTAGTGGAAGTGCATACAACAGTAGCCTTGAAGAGGCTTGTAGATAAACACATGAGTAGGTAGGGCATATAGGAATAGGGCTTATGTGCAAGCAGCAGAGTTTTGATTCTGGCACCATGGTCAGTGCAGACATTATGGGCTAAGATGCTATACTGTTTGCTCTATTTGTTCTGAGTTAAGCAATCTTTAACTTTTCAGTCAAAAATCTCATCCAATACATGATACCACTGGAAATGCAGTATTAGAGGGAACAATCTAGACTATATTGCTCAAATCTTTAGAAGCCGAATAATACTCAATCTGAAGCCGATGAAACCTACTTGCACTTGACTAAGCATGATATTCTAGTGTTAAACTTGTACAAAATATGAAAAAGCTAGTCTAGAAAAACTGCAGTCATTCCTGGTATTTGAAATGGGCAATTATAAGACCAGAAAACCTTTAAACAAAATTAATTTTCCAATCTTGCAACAGAACTCAAATGCTGCATGTTCTCTTCAAGTAGACTTGACAATTGGGCCTACCAGAATATAGGTACTGGATATACTCATGCAATTGGCAATACCTGACTGCCCCTTTGGCCCAAAAATTGGCTTTTTCGTATGACCCATGTAAAAGTTGGCCCCAGCCGCCCCACATCCAAACTCCTGACCACAGATACTTGCCTAGGCAGCCCATGCATCTGAACTCCTGACTACCCAGCCACCCGCCCATCTGAGCACCCAACCGCAGGTTCTTGCACTAGCTGCCTGTGCATCTGAGTTCCCAAAGCCTTGCCACCCAGTCCTGGCCATCTGACCTCCCAATGGAGGTACTTGAGTCAAAAGTTTGACCCATGTAAAAGTCAACCCTAGTTCTTTTTGGCCCAAAAAAAGTAGTCCAAAACATTTGACTACTGAAATGTGCAATTTTACCATACTTGCATTTTAAAATTTTAATAATTATTCTGCACTTGGATATTGCTGTGAGATTACATCTGCTGTGGAACGAATGTGGTAGGGTGCAGATCCTGACTTTGGTGAGTTAATTCTGACCATGACCAACCTCTCAAACCATTTCATTACAATAGATGTAAGTGCTGCTGGGTGATGGTCAATAGCCCCTTTTCCATTGGCATCCCAGTTAATTGGCTCTGCAGTGTCACCCTTAACTGGGAATTGCTTTTCCACTTAACACACTCAACCCTGGGGAATCAGTGTTCTACCTTCAACTGGAAACGGGGGACTGTCTGCTGTCCCTTTTCCACTGGTTTTAATTTCACACCGACTTAAGCAAATGTCGGGGACATGAGTAGGGGTAGAGGTGGTTAATCTCTGCCGTGAAATTATGTCATTTGATGCCATTGTTTGGACAATGTTCCTTTTCTTCTGGACAGGTCCCAGTTAAATCCTGGGACAGGTTGCCAGTGGAAAAGGGGCTGTAGATTCTATCTGGCCAGATATCTTGGCCACTGCTTTTAAAACAAAATTAAACTATCATAAAATCAGGCCCATCTTAAATTGCAATACCATTATTTGTTGACTGAGAATCCACGTATCTATTAATATTCATATCATCTCCCAACAGTATTATTTGCATTTTATAAAAATAAACTTGATTTTTCTTAACTTGATTTTTATGGAAACACAAAATGAAAGAAAATCAAATGGACTGGTTCTCCAGTGCCTTGTGCTTTCAAGGCCAACTAATACCAACAGTATTAGGAGCCACATAAAAAATAGGAAAAACAGAAAAACAGAAGATTGACATGTACTTTTCCCTTGTATTTCCATTTTAATGAAAAGCAACATTGCAATAATTTCTTTTTTTCCCCCAAGGGTTGCTCTTTCCCCTCTAATTTTTTTCTCTCTATTACACTTGAAATTTGTTTGCCACGATGCGTCAGACAATGTAACTACAAGAAACAATTAGATGCTTATCTTGTCACAATGCTGTTCAGTATCTTCCACAAATGTTTTATTCCATAATTCTTTTCATATAATCTTTTTAAATTACATGATGTGCACCCATTATAATTTATCAGTGCAGAAGTTTTCAGAAAGTGTGGTGACTTCAGGTTTAACGATTCCCAGAAGCCATTCAGGGGAAAAGATAGTTCAGATGCCAATTCCCCCACAGACCATGCATGAGATCAGATTCAGAAAACTGAAATGTCAACTTCCACATGAGACTGCATATTAACGCTGATGGAAATGCACAATAACATCAAGGTTCCATTCATTGTCATGTAATAATACATTTAAATTTTAATATACAGGATATACTTCAACTTTTGTCTGCCATAAGGCAAATGAAGAGTCACCATGAGCATGGTCTGGCATCCTTAACATAGGAGAAAGAAGTAAGAGTCCTTACTTTATACACAAATTATTAAAGCTGGGTATCATCCACCTTTCAAGCACTTCACCTAGCTGTGTGAATGCATTGAAGGCAGATTTGGGGGGGACTGAACTTGCCTGGCTTTTATCCACCAAGGTAGGTAGTGTTAGAAGTAGAGTGGGCTGTACTACACGTCCCACTCTTTGGCTTCAGAATGTTGGCTTTCTGTGTAAAAGGACTCGCTGACCTGGCTTTTCTGTTTTGTGTTTACAAGCAAGCTGTCTTCCAGAGATGGGTTGTGTATCAGGCAATAACGCGGCTTTTCTGTTTTTTTAAAAAAGGGCTTGTCCTTGGATTCAACTCCAGTGTTTCTGCAGCTACATGCACTCCTTTTTGATCGATTGGCAATCCGAGTTCCAGGTGAAAACCTCCAGCACAATCAGGAAGCCTTCAACACCTGAGGCCCTTCAAGAGCCTCAGCACTCTCAAATCCTGGTGCCTGGTTCCCATGAGCCAGTTCCAGCAGCCTGATGGTACTCTCCACACTTCTTGCACCAATCTGCTGCTGTCTTGGAGTCTGAAACCCCCTGGTGGTAGATTTTCAAGGACTGGTACCATCATCTTGGGCACAGACCCTGCAGTTGGAGGATTTGGGGGGAAAAAACTTTTGGCTCCTTTAACAAGCTGCTTAGTCTGTACAGCACTGTTGGCATGAGGGCATAGACAGAAAATGGCCTTGAAAGTAAGTATAAAATAGTGAGCATTAGTTTGCACAAAGCCTGAAGCCCAATCCTTCTCACAGGTAAGTGAGAACAACTAAATTTAAAAATGAAAACATTTGCAATTCTAACCACAGTGCAATATTTGATTATAAGCTTAAGGGATCTTATGGAACTATTGTAACATGGCACAAGATGGAGATGGCAAAGTTGTTTCCAATGCCAGGTGAGACAAGAACTGGGGGACATAACCTCAAGATAGAGAGGATTAGATTTAGGTTGGAGATGAGGAGGAACTGCTTTTCCCCAGAGGTTAGTGAATCTGTGGAATTCTCTGAATAAGGAAACTGTAGAGGCTGCTCGTTAGTTAGACAGATTTTTGCATAGTAGGGCTATTAAGGGTTATTGGGAAAAGGCAAGCTCAATCTCAACAAACGTGCATTGCAGAAGATCACTTTAAATCGAAGAAGCAACCACTCCAGCTGCTTGGTGAAATTCTATGGGGAGCTCTTGCTGCTGGTAATAGAACTAGTAGCTGTAGCCCATTTCATGTCAGGACTCCGCTTGAGTGGATGGAAAACTTGCCATTCAGACAGCAGCCCTAAAAGGCTGCTTCAGTGTCCCATTCATATCGAGAGGTGCCTCTTGGCACCCTCTGGGTGGGGCAACTGGTTCCATAGCACTATCTGTCATAAATACATGGCAGAGCCATGGCCATCTTACTACCCATAATCCCCCACGCAGCTGAAACAGTTTTGTGGTTCCCAGAACAGTTCCAGCTGCGTGGGGATTATGAGGAGAAGAAGAACGGCTGTTGCTCTACCGAGTTTAAAGCCGCAGAAAGTGGCCTGCACTGGCTACCCTGCCGGTCCCCAGTACCCTGACAGTTCCATTTTCCTTCCCCGAGAAGGGTTGGAATCTAAGATGGCCATGGCATACTCAGAAAAGTGTAAGGGCGAAGAACCTTTACAGACAGATGTTTTCCCTCCTTGAAAGTGCTTTGTAACTGCCTTTTAAAATCTGCATCACAATCCCTTCATGCTTGTCAGCCAGCACCTCAGTTTTTGAGGTAAGGGATGAGTGTTAAGGCTGTGTGTTGTCGGGAGTGCCAGATGTAGGAGGTCCTGGAGTCTTCCAGACTCCCGGATGTCCATATCTGCACTAGGTGTGTCGAGCTGCAGATTCTCAGGGACCGTGTTAGGGAACTAGAGCTGCAGCTCGATGACCTCAGGCTGGTTAGGGAAACAGAGGAAGTCATAGACAGGAGTTACAGCCAGGTGGTCATGCCAGGGCCACGGGAGGATGAAAGGTGGGTAACTGTTAGGAGAGGGACAAAAAAACGTAAGGTGCCACAGAGGAGCCCTGTGAATGTAACCCTCAGCAATAAGTACGCCTCTTTGAGCACTGTTGAGGGGGACATCAAGGTTGGGGGGAGTGACAGTGGCTGTGCCTCTGGCACGAGGTCGGCCCCTGTAGCTCAGAAAGGGAGGGAAAGGAAGAGGAGGGCAATTGTGGTACGAGACTCCATAGTTAAGAGGACGGATAGGGGATTCTGCAGACGCAGCAAGGAGAACCGGATGGTGGTTTGCCTCCCTGGTGTCAGGGTCCGGGATGTTGCTGCTCGTGTCCCGGATATCCTAAAGTGGGAGGGACAGGAGCCAGAGGTCGTGGTACATGTAGGTACCAATGACATAGGGAGAAATAGAGAAGAGGTCCTAAAAAGTGAGTACAGGCAGTTAGGTAGGGAGTTAAAAAGAAGGACTGCAAAGGGGGTAATCTCTGGATTACTCCCTGTGCCACGTGACAGTGTGAATAGAAATAGAATGAGGTGGAGGATTAACACGTGGCTGAAGGGGTGGAGTAAGGGGCAGGGTTTTAAGTTTCTGGATAACTGGGACCTTTTTTGGGGGAGATGTGACCTGTACAGTAAGGACGGGTTACACTTAAATTCCAGGGGGACCAGAATCCTGGCAGAGGTATTTGCTAGGGCTACTCAGCATCCTTTAAACTAGAATGGTTGGGGGGGAGGGAACAAAATAGTACAGAGCAGTAAGGAGAAGGTTAGAATGCAAACAAAGAAAGTTTGTTGTAAGTATTTGAATATGGATGGGCAGGTGATAGAGAAGGGAAATGCTCTGGAAGAAGATGAAGGGCAATTGGCAGGAAAAGTAAATAATGTTGTTATTAAAGATGAGGGAAAACAGGGATTAAAAATTGGGAAATCTCTGAAATTCATATATTTTAATGCCAGGAGTATTGTAAAAAAGGTGGATGAGCTGAAGGTGTGGATTGATACTTGGAAGTATGATGTGGTAGCGATTAGTGAGACATGGTTGCAGGAGGGATGTGATTGGCAACTGAATATCCCTGGGTCTCGTTGTTTTAGGTGTGATAGAGTCGGAGGGGCAAGAGGAGGTGGGGTTGCATTGGTTGTCAGGGAAAATATTACAGCGGTGCCTAGGAAGGATAGATTAGAGGGCACATCCATGGAGGCTATTTGGGTGGAACTGAGGAGTAGGAAAGGAGAGGTTACACTTGTAGGGGTGTATTATAGACCACCCGGAGGGGACCGAGACCTAGAGGAGCAAATCTGTAGGGAGATAGTAGATATTTGTGATAAGCACAGGGTTGTAATTATGGGAGATTTTAATTTTCCACATATAGATTGGAAAACACATTCTGTGAAAGAACTGGATGGGTTAGAGTTTGTGAAATGTGTGCAAGATAGTTTTTTACAACAATATGTAGAGGTGCCAACCAGAGAAGGAGCAGTGTTAGATCTACTGTTGGCAAATGGGATGGGTCAAGTGACGGAGGTTAGTGTTGGCGAGCACTTCGGGTCCAGTGATCATAATGCCATCAGCTTCAATGTCATTATGGAAAGAGAGAAGTCAGGGCCAAGGGTTGAGGTTTTTGATTGGGGAAAAGCTAGATTTGAGGAGATGCGAATGGACTTGCAGGGTATGCATTGGGACAATTTGTTTTATGGGCAGGATGTAGTAGAGAGATGGAAGTCTTTTAAAGATCAGATTTTAAGAGTGCAAAAGCTTTATGTTCCTGTTAGGTTAAAAGGAGGGGCAAAAGGTTGGAGAGAGCCGTGGTTTTCAAGGAATATTGGAAACTTGGTTCGAAGAAAAAGGGAGGCGTACATTAGATATAAGAAGCATGGAGTTAAGGAGATGTTTGAAAGATACATTGAATGTAAGAGGAATCTTAAGAGAGGAATTAGGAAAGCTAAAAGAAGGTATGAGGAAACTATGGCAAGCAGGGTGAAAACTAATCCAAAAGAGTTCTACAAATATGTTAATGGTAAAAGGAAAGCTAGAGACAAAATTGGTCCCTTAGAAAATCAGAGCGGAAAACTGTGTGTGGAGCCTAGAGAAATGGGGGAGATATTGAACAGTTTCTTTTCTTCGGTATTCACTAAGGAGAAGGATATTGGGAGTTGTGAGATAAAAAAAGCAAATTGGGTAAATATTAGGAATATAGAGATTACAAAATATGTAGTTTTAGGGCTTTTGAAGAATATAAAGGTGGATAAGTCTCCGGGACCAGACGGGATCTTCCCCAGGACATTGAGAGAAGTGAAGGAGGAAATAGCAGAGGCTCTGGCGGTAATTTTCCAAATGTCATTAGATATGGGGATAGTGCCGGAGGATTGGCGCATTGCGCATGTGGTTCCGTTATTTAAAAAGGGTTCAAGGAGGAAGCCTGGCAACTATCGGCCTGTAAGTTTGACGTCTGTGGTAGGTAAATTAATGGAGAAAATTCTTAGAGATAGTACTTATAAGCATCTGGATAGACAGGGTCTGATCAGGAGCACTCAACATGGATTTGTGGGAGGAAGGTCATGTTTGACCAATCTGATTGAATTTTTTGAAGAGGTGACTAGGAATGTGGATGAGGGTAGCGCAGTGGATGTTGTCTATATGGACTTCAGTAAGGCCTTCGATAAGGTACCACATGGAAGGTTAGTTAGGAAGGTGCAGTCTTTAGGTATAAATTTTGAGATAGTCAAATGGATTGAACATTGGCTGAAAGGGAGAGACCAGAGAGTGATAGTGGATAATTGTCTGTCAGGTTGGAGGCCGGTGACCAGTGGTGTGCCTCAAGGATCTGTATTGGGCCCATTGTTGTTCGTTATATATATTAATGATCTAGATGATGGGGTGGTGAATTGGATTAGTAAATATGCAGATGATACTAAGATAGGTGGAATAGTGGATAATGAAGAAGGTTTTCAAGGATTGCAGAGGGATTTGGGCTGCTTAGAAAAGTGGGCTGAAAAATGGCAGATGGAATTTAATGCTGATAAGTGTGAGATGCTTCATTTTGGTAAAAAGAATCAGAACAGGACATATGTAGTAAATGGGAGAGCATTGATGAATACAGAAGAGCAGAAAGATTTAGGAGTAACGGTACATCATTCCCTGAAGGTAGAAACTCACGTGAATAGGGTGGTGAAGAAGGCTTTTAGTATGCTGGCCTTTATCAATCATTGCATGGAATATAGGAGTTGGGAGGTGATGTTGAGATTGTATAAGACGTTGGTGCGGCCTAATTTGGAGTTCTGTGTGCAGTTCTGGTCGCCTAATTATAGGAAGGATATAAACAGAGTGGAGAGAGTGCAGAGAAGGTTTACCAGAATGTTACCTGGGTTTAAGCATCTAGAGTATAGGGAGAGATTGGACAGATTAGGTATTTATTCTTTGGAGCGTAGAAGGTTGAGAGGAGATTTGATAGAAGTATTTAAGATTATGAAAGGGATAGACAGAGTGGATGTGGATAGACTATTTCTGTTAAGAGGAGGAAAGATTAAAACAAGAGGACATGAGTTAAGAATTAAGGGGCAGAGGTTTAGAGGTAACATGAGGGGGAACTTCTTTACTCAGAGAGTGGTAGCCGTGTGGAATGAGCTTCCGGGAGAAATAGTGGCGGCGGAGTCAATTGTATTATTTAAGAAAAGGTTGGACAGGTATATGGATGAGAAGAAGATGGAGGGTTATGGGCATTGTGCAGGGAGGTGGGACTAGAGAGGGGTGTTTGGTTCGGTGCGGACTAGAAGGGCCTAATGGCCTGTTTCCGTGCTGTAATTGTTATGTTATGAAATAAGTGGCAGAAGATCATGCAAGTGAACACACCCAGGATTACATTCCAAAACGTATGGCAGTTCAGAACTGTTCATGTAGCATTTTCATGCGAATGAGATGACAACCTATTTGACGTATTACCATCAAGACTCTGGATCAATATTACTAGAATGAGAGTGGATGTATTCTGGTCAAATATCCACAGAGATGAGAAAGGCCAATAAAGTGTGCAATTCAGGGACTTTGAAACGAAATGTTTCCACTGCATAGTTCAATATAACTAGCATGAACACAGTTTTATTCAAGTTTTTGAAGATCATAATGATGTCAATTGTGGTGATTGTCTACAGACTGTAAGCCAGATGAATGTCCCATCTTATCACACTGTTGGAATCAAACATCAGTGTAAAGTGGGCAAAGTGGGGCAGGAGCCCTGTGTGTCTAATAAACCAAGTGGAAGTGAAAGCTGTAAAACTCAACAAGTCACAGTGTCTTTTATTTAGGAAAGATAATTCATACATAACCAATGTTTCCGGCTTGAACCCTTCATCCATGTATGAGCAAAATGTAGGCAGGTGCCTAAACAAAATGGTATGGGGGAGGAGCACATGCAAGAGGCATGGCAGGTAATGGAGGGATGGCATAGTAGCAGACAGGGAAAGGAGGAATGGCTCTGAATGGAGAGGGAAAGGGGTGGAGAGCTGGAGGAAAGAAGACAGAGGGAATGGAGAAGAGCAAAAGAATAGGGGCCTAGCAAAAACCAGATAAGTCTGTTTATGCAATCTGGTTGGAGAGTGCCCAGATGAAATATTGGGTGTTGCTCCTCCAATTTACAGGTGGCCTTAGTTTGGCAGTGTTTGAAGCCATGGACAGCCATGTCAGCATGGGACTGGAGTGCCCCATTGAAATGGTTGGTGTTATGGAATAAGTTAATAAAATGCATCTTAAAAGGGTAACAAGTAGGTGTTAATGAACCAGCATGTTTGAACAGTGCCCAGGCTCAAAAACTGATAACTTTTTTGCTTCTAAACTGGTGCCAAAGATTTAAATGTCTGGTTGGAGTTTGTTGCCCTCAGAGGGGCCATGTGGTTTTGTAAACAGAGAAAACATCCATACTTGTTAGAGTATTCTGCAACAGTTTATATGGATACTGCAAGTTGGCAGGCCTGCTGCAAGACCCCATTTCGAAACTGGTTCTGACTTCTGCCTATTCTAAATCTCTAGTCAATTTCAGATGTTGTGGCTGGTTATTGTTTCTCCTGGAAAAGGGGAAAAAGAAGAACTCCTTATGGTAACCTGGAAGAAGAGATTATCTTTTGGAAAAACCCAAGAAGGGTAAGTTTCTTTGGTAAGACACTTCAGTTGCTGATTGAAGGAGATCAGTTTGTGTTCAATGAATAATTAATATCTCTGAAATCAACAAAGACCTTCCAAAGGAGTAACAAGTTAAGTTAAAGGACCAGACCCTGTTGAATATAATGTTTAATTCTGTGCACAGTATGGAAGATTGCCTGATACCAGTGATCTTGGAGCAGTGAAAAGTGAATGATTGGACAGTGAAAAAGAACTTTTCTGAACACAAACATTATTACATTCACATGTGCTTAGAATTAGAAGGGGTGTAGTTTGAGTTAAGTTAATAGTAATAAAGCTTTGATCTTTTTATGTATGAAGAAAATAAAACAAATTTTATTTAAGTAGCCATTGTCTTGGTGAATTTTTGTTGCTGCTGTTTTTTGAGCTTTTTGGGCTCGTAACATTGGCCACTGGAAGAGCAAAGGTGCTCAGTGAAGAAATCTTCCAGTCTGTGGCCAAATCAGACTTTTACTACTCAAAGTGAAACATGATGGACAGACTCAGTAGATTGAGAGACACCAGATAAAAGGAGATAGTGACCATAAAAGCAAAGGGGTTAGGTGTAGGAAGCCAAGTCATATGGGGGGGGGGGGGTGATAATTAGAAGACAAACATTGCTCTAACTGGGATCTGCTCCAACTGCAATCTGATGAGAGAAGAATGGTGGTATAGAGAGAGACCAGGGGAGGGAGGGGGGGGGGGGGGAAATAGGGTGAAAAGAGCACAAGAATCTTGAGGGGAAAAAAAGTGGAGGGGGATAGAAATCAAAAAGTAAGGGGAATAAGAATGGGTAAGGAGCTGGGTGGTGGAAAAATAGTGAAAAAGGAACAGGAGGAGGAGAAACATTACCTGAAATTATAAATGCTTTATGTTCATACCATTAGGCTGTAGAATATGAGAATGAGGTGTTGTTCCTCTTGTGTTGGGCCTCTCCCTGGCAGTGAAGAATCCCAAGAGACAGATCAGCTTGAGAATGGGAAGGGGAGCTGCAATGGCAGCAACCAGAAGCACAGGATGATCATTGAGGACAAAGTGTAGGTGCTCTGCGGAAAGTTCCCCAAGTCTGCATTTATCCTCTGATGTAGAGGAGGTTGCATTCTGAGCACTGAATGCAGCCGGTAAGGTTGGAGGTAGCGCATGTGAATCTTTGCAAGGGTTTCAGCTAAAATGTCAATCATTCTTTCTCTCCCTCTGATGCAGCTTGACCCACTGATCTCTTCCAGAAGAGTGTTTTGCTTCAGATTATAGCACATGAAGTGTCCTCAATTACCTAGTTCAACTTTCTTATGCTCGTAATTTTGGTTTGGATTGTATACAACCCAATTAAATCAAGGAAAAAAAACATTTGAAAGCTAACGATGCCCAACATTCATGGGGTTGTTACCAGAAAGTTCACCATGGATATTGGCATAAAGGTCCTTCTTATTGAGCCAACTTATTAACCACCTGATCTGTTTTAACTGTTCAGTAACAAAGGTTTAAATGGAAATATATCTGCAGTTTGTATCAAGTCTCTCATCAAGCATCTATTTACATCTTTCCTACTTTTCCAGATATTGTCTTTCATTTGTTAATTGTGAACTTTCTTAATCATTTACTGGCAATGTACAAGTTGTTTACAATACATTAGTACAAATGTCAATGGCTCAAAGATGTGTTCTGTAATTTTGTTATTCTCAGTAAAATTATTTTTTACTGATCAATTTGATCACGCGTTATACTAATGTTGCCATAGAAGTTGAAGAGCAAGGCTGGAAAGTGAAGGTGTACCTGGTCGAAGTCTGTTGCAATATTAGTTAAATAGTATTGGGTTTTAGCCTCATTCTTCACATTTTCACCCACTTAGTGCAAACATTTTCCATCATTGGATTTAAAAAGTAGAATGGAAACTGACAACAAAAAGACAAAAAAATAACCTGGACATGCAGAACAGAAATCACATGTGTGTTTAACGTAAAATAATTGAAATTGGTAAGTTGTAAACATAGAAACATAGAAAATTGGAGCAGGAGTAGGTCATTCGACCCTTCGAGCCTGCTCCGCCATTCAACGAGATCATGGCTGATCTTAAAGTTCAGTACCCCGTCCCCACCTTCTCTCCGTAACCTTTAATACCCTTATACTGAAGAAATATATCTAATTCCCTCTTAAATATATTTAATGAACCTGCCTCTACTGTCCTCTGTGGCAATGAATTCCACAGATTCACCACCCTCTGGGTAAAGAAATTCCTCCTCATCTCAGTCCTCAATGGTTTGCCTATTATCCTCAAACCATGGACCCCGGTTCTGGATTTTCCCATCATTGGAAACATCCCATCTGCATCCATTCTGTCCAGTCCTGCCAGAATTTTATATGTCTCTATGAGATCCCCTCTCAATCTTCTAAACTCCAGCGAGTACAATCCCAATTTGCGCAATCTTTCCTCATAAGTCATTCCTGTCATTCCAGGTATCAGCCTGGTGAATCGCCTCTGCACTCCCTCCATTGCAAGAACATCCTTCCTTAGATAAGGTGACCAAAACTGCACACAATACTCCAGGTGTGGTCTCACCAAGGCCCTGTACAGCTGCAGTAAGGTATCCTTGTTCCTATACACAAACCCTCTTGATATGAAGGCCAACATACCATTTGCCTTTTTAACCGCCTGCTGTACCTGCATGCTCGCCTTCAGAGACTGGTGTACAAGTATCCCTAGGTCTCTCTGCACTTCCCCATCTCTTAATCTATTGCCATTCAAATAGTAATCTTCCCTCCGGTTTATATTACTAAAGTGGATAACCTCACATTTATCCACATCCATGAAAGACCCCAACAATGAAGACGCTGTTTACATCCGGTACCCCACGGATGGCAGTCTCTTCAATCTGAGGCGCCTGCAAGCTCACACCAAGACACAAGAGAAACTTGTCCGTGAACTACTCTTTGCAGATGATGCCGCTTTAGTTGCCCATTCAGAACCAGCTCTTCAGCGCTTGACGTCCTGCTGTGCGGAAACTGCCAAAATGTTTGGCCTGGAAGTCAGCCTGAAGAAAACTGAGGTCCTCCATCAGCCAGCTCCCCACCATGACTACCAGCCCCCCCACATCTCCATCGGGCACACAAAACTCAAAACGGTCAACCAGTTTACCTATCTCGGCTGCACCATTTCATCAGATGCAAGGATCGACAATGAGATAGACAACAGACTCGCCAAGGCAAATAGCGCCTTTGGAAGACTACACAAAAGAGTCTGGAAAAACAACCAACTGAAAAACCTCACAAAGATAAGCGTATACAGAGCCGTTGTCATACCCACACTCCTGTTCGGCTCCGAATCATGGGTCATCTACCGGCACCACCTACGGCTCCTAGAACGCTTCCACCAGCGTTGTCTCCGCTCCATCCTCAACATCCATTGGAGCGCTTACACCCCTAACGTTGAAGTACTCGAGATGGCAGAGGTCGACAGCATCGAGTCCACGCTGCTGAAGATCCAGCTGCGCTGGATGGGTCACGTCTCCAGAATGGAGGACCATCGCCTTCCCAAGATCCTGTTATATGGCGAGCTCTCCACTGGCCACCGTGACAGAGGTGCACCAAAGAAAAGGTACAAGGACTGCCTAAAGAAATCTCTTGGTGCCTGCCACACTGACCACCGCCAGTGGGCTGATAACGCCTCAAACCGTGCATCTTGGCGCCTCACAGTTTGGCGGGCAGCAACCTCCTTTGAAGAAGACCGCAGAGCCCACCTCACTGACAAAAGGCAAAGGAGGAAAAACCCAACACCCAACCCCAACCAACCAATTTTCCCTTGCAACCGCTGCAATCGTGTCTGCCTGTCCCGCATCGGACTTGTCAGCCACAAACGAGCCTGCAGCTGATGTGGACTTTTTACCCCCTCCATAAATCTTCGTCCGCGAAGCCAAGCCAAAGAAGAAGTGCATTTGGCATGTATCTGCCCAGTCCCTCAATTTATCCAAATCACACTGGAGCTTCCTGACCCCCTCTTCCGTGCACACAACCCCTCCTAGCTTAGTGTCATCTGCAAATTTGGAGATATTACATCCAATCCCCTCATCCAGATCATTAATGTAAATTGTGAACAGCTGGGGTCCCAGTACAGATCCCTGTGGCACCCCACTGGTAAAGAGATGGTAGATTGGAAACTCCTGTGGAACATAAACATTTTCACAGGCCTTTACATATTTCTGCACTGTTCTTATTTTGGCATACTTTGTCTCAAATTTAAAATTTTGA
Organism: Narcine bancroftii; assembly: GCF_036971445.1. Taxonomy (NCBI): domain Eukaryota; kingdom Metazoa; phylum Chordata; class Chondrichthyes; order Torpediniformes; family Narcinidae; genus Narcine; species Narcine bancroftii. The sequence goes on from NC_091472.1 coordinate 217,998,131, forward strand.
GCATTTATTACAATGAACTAACTTAGATCTGCATGGTATAGATACATAGTTCATGAATATAGTGACACAAGTTGCTGTTACCAACTTAGATAAATTTTAAGATAACCAAATAGTTTTCAAAATGCCACATCTCAAACACAAAAATATCAATTAGGGCAGAAGAATATTTGATATACAAGAACCATATTACATAATTGCACAGAAGTTAAGTTCACATTAACTTGCTGGATGTCAAAAGGCAAATTATTCCCAATGATTTCAATAACTTGCTCTTTTAAAAATGTCTGCTGAGATTTTCTTTAAACCTTCAAAAATATGTTTTGCAAATGCTAATAGGTCTGTAGCATCATAAACATTTTATTTAAATATTTATCACTCTATAAATGCTTTCATTGTTCAATGTAGCCCGTGGCAATGAAATATTCACCATCATTAAACATTAATAAGATTTCACATTTACATTTTAAATCTTCAAAACTAAAAGCCAGGCACATATAATCAATACTTATCTAAGATTACACAAGAACTCTGGATGACTCGCGTGCTCAGCATTCAATGACAAGTCTTAGAGATAATGCTAATGAGCACACAGGAAAATAAGTTTTGAAATATTTTTATGGGCCATAAAGAATAATTCACAAATTCATTCTTACTTTTCTCCAAAGAGATGCTGCAACTGCCCTATCAAAAATAACTGAATGGAGATGAGTCAATTTCTTGCCATCTTTAGATGTGATCTATAAGTTTCCCAAGGGGCTTAAACTTGAAAATACAGTTGTTTCGCACCAATCTCAAAGTTCCATCTTCAAAATTATCTCACTGTCTCAAATGAATGATGATAAAAGATCAGTTTGGTGAGAATGACAGGATATATAAATTACTTACCAGCTTACTGCCAGTTCATGAACTTTGAGGGTCTTTGTCATTTTACATCCACCTGATCTAAGCAAATTACTAGGTGTACCTTTCATCTGAGCAAGGTAAGGGTTCACTCTTGTGTCAATAGGGAAGTCCGAATCCTATCAATACAAATATATTTTTTCAACTGTTGGGAAAATAGATTATTTGAACATTAATTTCATTGTTAAAGGGCAAATAAAATGTTTTTTTTAAATTCAAACACAATACTTTAGCAAACAATAAAAATTATAATTTATTAGTTATGAATGTACATATTTTAATGTTATGCTACCATATTTTCATAATTACAAATTATAGTAATTTGTTTCTTACAAATCACAAATTAATAACAATAGATCCATGAATAATTTTCTACTTAGCATTACCTTTTATTGATATGGAGAAAAAAGGACAGATTTTAAGCATGCCTTTTCATCATAATCAAAGCCAGTCCTACAGCCAGGATGTCTATTGGAGCACCTTAAATTCTATATTACACTTTACACTATAGGGAACACCCAGAAGAATAATAAGATTGCTCTAAACCACCAGCTAACACTTCTCTCACAGATTCTGCATGGTATAGATACATAGTTCCATGAATATAGCGACACAAGTAGAAAGGGTGGTGAAGAAGGCATTTGACAAGGAGCATCTGCACATATAATTTATCTCATTTTCTGAGATCTGGACATGTAAAGATAGCAATTATTGTTCATTCTTAATGGCCCTTAAGTTGGTGGTACACTCACTACATTCTTGAACAGTTCATAATCATTCTAGTCAAGATTCTCCACAGAATAATTGGGTAGGGAATTCCAGGATTTAAACCCAATGACAATGAACCAATGGTAATATTTGAGATAAAGTGGTGTGTGATTTTTGGGGGGAGCTAACAGTCATTGATCTTCCTATGGACCTATTGCCCTTTTCCTTCTTGGTAGGGCAGGCCATAGGTCGGATAGTGTGGGGAAAGACTACTTTGTAAAGTTTATGGGGTACCCATCAAATATGGGCTGCTTTATTTTAGATAGTGTTGAG